>NW_003803772.1:275454-387944 GCF_000255335.2 Galendromus occidentalis
GGGAAATCCGTTCAATCAGTGCTCTTCCTGACCGAGTTTCGCTATCCGAACTTGAACCCGAATTCCCGAATCGTTAAATCAGAAATACTCCATCTGAGCTCATTCAGACGAGCAAACTATTTCTTTGGATTCCGCCTCCTGAAGCACGGGTCGGTTGTTTGGCTTTGGGAGGGGGCCTACCACCTAACGCTTGATTCTCAGAACTGGCCCGGTGGCAAAGCATGATTCTCGCTCTCCGCGCTGGGCGGAAGCCGGCATATTCCAAGCGTCGTCAAATGCCGAAAACTGCAGTTTTTCGGGTCGCAAAGGGGGATCCCCTTCCCAATAGCGATTTCGTGCTTGGCTCCGGCTCGAAGCTGTGTCTCAGAATACTGGCGGTTATGTGGGATGGTAAGGATGTTCCAGTGGGGTAGAACAATCCCCCAATACCTATCATGGACGTGCTTCTCATTTCCTCGAAGTCATCGCTGTCAGAATTTGAGAGCGGCCAAAGTTGTTTTAGTTTGCTCACCCATGGCTTCGCTCGCTCAGATTGGGATCCTCTGGGGCGTCCCGAATTTTCCTGAAAATACATGCTACAAGCCCGTGTTCTCGGAGAAATCTCCTGTTTGACCGTCTGCGAATTGAAGAACGAGAGCCTCACGCCTGGAAGATCCCCCCTGGGTTCGCTATTTCGCGACCCAGAGACGCATGATGCATGATACAATTCGTTCATCTTCGATGGTGCTTTCCTGCTTCATCCGCGCAATGGGACCGGAATGGCTACTCCCGATTTGATCCGATGGGGCGAAGCCCGCTTCATCCTCGACTCAAAACCGATCGAGAACAGAGATCCCTGCTCACATTCGCGATGTCGTCGCTAGATTGGGTCTCGCCTCACGACCTTTTTCCTTGATTTACACCAATAATTAGCTCACATGTCCTCTGTCAGATAAGTTCTGGACAACTTTATTTCATCTTTCTTCCACCTGCGACCAAGGGCTTCAGCGGCCAACCCATTCCGCATCGAAAATATCGCTTGCATGTTGAGGTCTGACTCCACGACTCTGACATATCTCGGCGCAGTGAAGTGGCGCTCGAAGCGAACTTCGGCTCGGCCGCATCCTTGGAAGCGATACTTAGCGGCCATGATAAGGTCATTCCGGACAGGAGTGTTCCTCGGTGCAGTGGTGGAGCTCGGAGGCGACCGTACCTTTCCTCGAGGTACTTCTCAGCTCAAGCGTCAGCCACGTTTCATGGCGAAAATGAGATCGTCATCTGCGCAGCTGTCGCTCGTGACTCGTGAGCCCCAGTCGTGCTTTATGGGAATAGACGATTGTGCTTAGCTTTAATAAAAAAAAGCTTATTTGTTTCGCAAGGCCGAAGCTTACGATCTGTTCCTTGCATGCATCACTTTTGTTTTCCTGGAACGTGATTAGAATCCCTTCGCCTCAGATCTCGGGGGCGCGCCGTCAAAGGCCGAACCCTCATTAGTTATAGATTACGTGGCCGAGATTCCGATCCGCTGCGGGTTCCTATATGGGCTCCGCGAGCGGCGGGTGATTACTTCTGATACCTTGGGTTCCTCTGTGAGTCTTCTCCTAAACCTTTGTCCGTCCTTCATCTGAGTACGACGCTCAGCGGATGTATTATTGGCGTCACTTGTAGATGAGCTTTCAAGAGAGCGCTCATGGATAGAGCTTCAGTGTTCCCTCGAGAGGCTCTCGGGAGTTATAACGCTTCGGCGAGGAGCCTCGCTCATGCTAAGTCTCGTTGAGGTGCTACCACGGATAGCTCAATCCTCAACTCGCACATCGCGACTAATATAGAAGATAAGCATAAGTATGTGAGGTCTTCCCATCCTCATGCGCCCAGGGATGATCTCCGCAGACTGTTGCAGCATCCACGCACTTCAAAAGAAAGACGAACGAGAGTCTGAAGCACCAGATACTCGATTCACGATAACCTCGTGGAGAGATTCCGTTCTCACTTCTAATCTCGCAGTATAGAGGGGCCGATAGGATCGGGCTTGCCTTGATCTCCGGTATGTATCCGGGAATGTTGGTGGGTAGCGGCGATCAAGGTTTCGAGGAAAATTACCCCTACGACATGGAGAGCATAGCAGCCTGCGGTAGGCTCAGGCGACCCCTCCCCTTCTATTCTGGATGCGCCAACGCCCTTGGTTAGGTCAGCGAGGGAGCATGACCCGGGAAGTCAAACACTCCTCATGAGAGCTGATTTACACTCCATATATGCTCTTATTCTCCCTGTATAATGCCGAGCTAGAATCAAGAGTTCCATGGACGAGATGTTGTTCGAGGTGATTGTTTCTAGTACTTTTTTTGGAGAAATGATCGATACTGATTGGTCACGGATTGAGTAGGATCACAGCTGCTTGTTTATTGTTGAGATCGTAAGATGGCCTCTGTGTGGCGTGAATTTAAAAACAGTGATGACGAATATCAATACCAGTACCGTAGATGAAGATGCTAGGGACACTATACGCCGACGACTCGCTTTTGAAAGCTTCGAGTTATGGGGGAATGGGAATTCTTCTGAGCATCTACAGCTCCAGTTCGACCCCTTGAAGAGCTCCACTGTGGTGTTCAATGAAGAAGACCTGGGCCATCCGACTCCCATGTCGGTACAACAGACAGAGATCGAAAGACAAGACCAGTATGAATACCTCGGGATAGTTTTGTCCGACAAGCCTGATTATCTCCGTGATCAGGACCTGATCTTGGAGGAGAAGGCGGAAGCGGCGCTGCAAAGAATGTACGCCCGAAGCCTATGGATAAATTCGAAGTTTCCAAGATCCAGTAGAAAGCCTCAGTGGTCCCGGCGCTGACGTACGCCAATCCGGTTCTAGCTTCGAGGAACCAGAGAGCACTCAATGCTGACGTCGAAAACACAACAGATGTCTGCGGGTCGATCGGCTCTGGGCATCACCGGATACGAAGTGGCAAACGAGTTCATTCAAGGTGGGATGGACTGGTCATCTTTCGTAGGAAGAGGAGCTCGAAGCAGAATCCGATATTCGTATAGGATAAGCCTGATGGAGGCACATAGATGGTCGTGGGTTTTTTTCTCAGAGATCGCACTGACCGACACGTATGACGAGGCAGTCCAACGTTTGGAGACCCTGTCTTAACGAATAACTCGATGGGGAAATACCCGTCGGGGGGACTTGGGGATAGACCCAAGTCACCAACCGAAAGGATACGCTCCGGATTCTCGACCAGTCACCAGCGAGTCGAGGACGCACTGACGTGACATTTATTTTAGAGTGTCGCATTTGCTCGACAAACCGTTGATTGGATATTGGAGCGCGCTCACTATTAGTAATCACCATCGATCTTCGTTGACTTCAGACCCCTAACACCCGTGGTATAAAGTTATAAAGTAGGCTTCGCAACCGTGGCTATTGAACGCGATAGCGTTTTCCGCTACTGCGGAAAGGCAAGACCAGGTATGGAGAGAAGCGATGTCCTGGAAACCATGCCTTCAGATGTACAAGATGTATCAGGAGAAACGACGACTGACCGCAGTCAGCATGTACAATATTAGGAGGGATAGCACTCATCTTGCATTCGCGGGACCGAAGATGATTTGAAAATACCGCAGTAACTTCCAAAACATCCACCGAATCCAAATAAGAGCGCACCCCACATCACTTTAATGAAGAGGAGCTTCGTGAAAGATTGTGAGCGCCTGCCTCGTGGAATGCTGCGAAATACGAAGGAATTACAAGAGCGATTGGAGAAGAAGAGCCGACGGACCTGCTGAGGAATCGCTCCTGAGACGAAAGGGATTTGTTGCTGTGATATAGTATGGCAGGACCATATGGGTCAGTGGGACCATGAACCATCTGTCGCGATTCAAGTCGACTGCGTGCAGAAACTCCACAAGCAATCGACATCGGATGAGTTTCGAACTTGGCGCGCTGGAACTTCCTCCCTTTCCCGCCACCGCATAATGTGAGCCCAATGGAAGTTCGGAGGTCGCGAATCCGACACGCGATCAGGGCGATTCGAAAACAGCTCGCGACTCTTCAGGGCGGAGACCTGGATTGATCAGACAAGCGAGAGCTGTGTCAAGATCAATCCGACAACTCGCGCCAATCAAGAGAAGCTGTCGCCGGTCTTGCCGAGAGTGAATCGCATAATCATCGATGGGGGAGACGAATCGCGCGTTTCCTCAACAAACTGCGGCTATAAGCTGAGGCTCGAACAAGCATAACCTACCGGAAACTCCATGTCCATCCTCTTATCTTGAGACTTTTGGAGCGCCTCCGCGAGTAGGTCGATTCAAACACCGCGCGAACATCGTCCTCCTCCGGCTTCACTAGAAACGCGGTCCATTGCATGCTCCACGGGTCTTGTCGCACGCTTGGTACTCGTTCTCGCGGGCGATGACGGCTGCCGACACTGCAGTGGCTTCTGTCGGAAACCTGAAGAAGAATGAGCGCCCAACAAGAAAGCGATTGGTTGCGAATTCGGAAGGGAGGGCGGAGCACCGAGGTAGCGCAAAGTTGATCTCGAATTCGGTATTTTCGTGGACACGGAGGTGGAGCTCCTGGCTTGTCATGTGAAGGTCAGGGCTCCGAGCATTGGAAGCGGCGAAAGGAAAGAGACAGATGGGATCCCGGAGAGGTTCAGGCACTCGAATGTCCTTCCTTCTGAGATACAGGGAGTTCTTCGGATAGAGAAGTTCTCAGCGGCAATAGCGTAATTGAGAAGAGATTGAGTAATCGAGCGAGAGACTCCCCTCTGGACCTACCATACCTCCACCACACCCTCGATTCCCCGACCACGGCATGGCGCCGCCTAAAATATACGATTCCTGAAGCCTGAGTCTCCCGATAGATCTCTCGAGCTCCAGGTAAGAACTCGAGGGAGGTTCCGGACCCTGTACCGGACACTGCCGATACAGCCCTATCCAAAGTCCTTCGAGGCAGGTCGTCCTACGCCGCAGAGAGCAGGGCAGGTCGTCCTACGCCGCAGAGAGCAGGGCAGGTCTATGGTTGACAATCCCACACAATAGTCCAAATCTCACACACGCGGAGCTCATCGCAACTGCGAACCGTCCTTCTATGCCTACCGTTTGGAAACGCGACGCGGAGCCTTGCTGGAGCGAACGTCCTATCTCTTACGAACCCCTCGACGGATTTCGTATCGCTCACGGGAAAGATGCAGGGAGAATGATTCCACATTCAGAGAAAGCATGCGTTCTGTCCTGTCAGACCCGTGAGTGTCTCCGGTAGCAAACGACATTCGCGCGGGACGGCCCTCCGATTCTTGTAACGTCGCGGTCGCCGCCCGGAGCTTCATCCATTCGAAACGAGCCTCCTATGTCAAGCGATGACCCGCTGCGATACCAGGCCGGGAGCAGGAAAACTCCTGGATGGAGGCGAAATCGTTCAGGTTCACATACCGAGCACGCATCTGTCACGGGCGCGAAAAAGCGGAAAAATCTCCCGAGGGCTGTTCTCCTCCCTGGACTTCCAAACGAAGTTTCAGAGACCACGATGATCTCTTCACGCGGTCTGCGTCAGTCAGTTTTCGAACGCTCAGAGAACTTCTCGGCTGGCAAACAGATGACGTGAGTCCCCACTGATTCACTTGGGCCACTACGCCGTCTCCCAGTGATTCCCTCTTTCTCTCTCGAGCACTTTTAGAGCAGTTTTATCTTTATGGCCGCGAAGCTGCATAGCCGAACAGTTATGCATTCATCGATTCCTCCAGGTGCGTGAATGGTGTTCCGTCGCGAATTTTCCTGCTTGGACTGAGTGCCGCCGACGTCCGATGAGTTGTGATCGAGTTCGACATGAATGATTAATGATTATCATTTTGAAGTGCTCCAAGCACACTGATTCTACGAGGAATGAGAGGGAAGATGTGAACGAGTCATCGCTCGGAGCATTCCTCAGGAGTTGGCCGCTTAATTCATCGTTCCCTCCCGGTGCGATCTCTCTTTGTTCGTCTGTCTGTCTGTCCGCCCGGTGTGCGCGACCGAATCCTCCACCGGAGAAGAAAAAGGCTCATTCAGACGAAGCCGCGAACGATATTCCGTCGAGGTAATTGAGGCTCCGTGGCGTTGTGACCGAACGCTGGTCGCAACAGTTCCACTCTTGATGGCGTGTTTTAGATTTTCTGTAACGCCATCACCACAGCCTCCTTCTCTCTCAGAGCTGTTCAGGATCACGACTCTTCTGTGCGGACACTGTCACGGTGACGTGGGCGATGGAGCAAGAAAATAAACTTGATTTCGGGAACGCCGAGTGCGGATCTAGCCGAAGTCTAAAGCAGCAAATTAGCGTCCGGGCGACTTGAGTTGATTTCTCGTTTCGACTCCAAGAGGAAATCGACCGCACCGAAGAGCTCAGCGTTGCTCGTTTCGTTTCTGATGCCCTCTCCCTGCCCAGCGTCTACCTGTGCGCCGCATCAGAAGTGCAGCAGATGCAACAGTTCGTCACAGACAAACATCACAATACACTTGTTGTGAAGAAGTTTAAAGCCTCGGCGATCTTTCGAAAAAGGTGTGATTTGTATGTGAACAACTTCTGGAGCCCATCGCGACTTCGGACCCGGTGTGCCTCCCAAATACTCGACTTACGGTCGTCTCCCAGCGTCGACGTAGGTAGACGGAGCGGTTTACGTAGATCGTTTCGGATCATTTGAATTCAGAGATCTTCGCTTCTTGATCGCGAAGCGGTCTTCCTGCTCTGACCCTCATTGTCCGATATCCTCGTCCAGACTCGTAGATCGGCTTTATTTGCTCAGTGTGGAGGTTTCCTCAAGTGCTGCAGTGACTCCGGGGAGTGGATCCAGTCTGAAGGTCTGAATGCGCAAGCTGCCGAAGTCACGCAGCTCGGAATTATACCCGAGCGATTTCCATCGAGTTCTCTCTCATTCGATTCCTGTCTACGATAGTCTCCCTCCTCTCATCGATGGCTCCTTGATACCGAATTCCTTAACCCTATTGATTAAGTGCCTCACTGAGCGACTGCTTCTGCTGTTCCGTCCCCCTCCTCCGGCAGGGCCCGCTTCCCTTATCGATCGCAGGGCTGGGGTTTCCAGCCCATCCGATCAACAGCTCGCCAGCCCAGACGCAGGATCGGTGAAGTGGTGAATCGATGCGCACTCCCTCCTCTCCGAGACAGTAAACTCTGACGAAGACGCGGCGCTTTGCTCTTGGTTTTCTCGATCCATGTCTTGTTTCGAGGTCCTGCCAATTTTGTCCGCAGCCTTACTCTCTCTAAGCCATTTGTTTCCGCGCTCGTCGCGCGTTGCTCCTTGCGGCTGCTGCCGTTGCTGTATTGGTCCAGCTGTGGAGCTAACGCGAGGCAGCGGAATGCTTCTATTACGATCGGCCTAACCCAGACTTGAATGGATGCTGTTGGTCCGTCGATTCCTCCGAATCGCATCTGGTATGGTATCGGTAGGATTATTGACCGATCGGTCGCACAGGAGCGAATTCTACCGTGTCGCCAGATTCGGTTTGTCAAGCGTGATTCGCGCGAGATAGGGCTTCGATATGCGGGAAGGCAGAGTTGGCCGCGAGAGATAGAAATTAGGTCATCAATCTAGCGGTTTGTCGAAATACATCGATAGATAATTCGAGCAGCAGCCTTTCTAGTGAGCAACTTGAGGAATCTCAGTACCCAACGTACTAATGCCGCGAATGGATACGTCGCTCCCGATGGGGAGGACGGAAATTTCTGGAAATAAAGTTGATGTTCTCCTGTCTCGATGGGATAGTACGAGTGTAGGGTCCTCTTAGAGGTAGATGGTCGGTAGTACTCACTAGTCTCCGTTTGATCGTTGTGATTGGTTGGGAGCATTCAAAGTGATTTCAATGTATTTTTCTTACCTATCTCCGCAGGGTTTCGCTTTGGTGATGAGGTGGACATGGTGGTGCTGGATACGGTGCTTTGTAGTTGACTGATTAATTGACTGTGAAATTGTACTGCTGCTACTGTTGCCGCCGCTGCTGCTGGAGTGAGCTGCTCAACAGATCGAAAAACTCTTTTGGTGAAGGATGGAACACCCTCGTTATGCTGTGCTTCTATGGGCGGTGACAGCAGGATCTCAGGGAGATTCGCTGGGATCGGACGAAACTGATACTGTTGCTTTGGGCTGGAGCGTTCTCGATCTCTCTAACAGCAAGGTATGCTTGAACATGCGCCATGATTTTAGGTCTCGACTATATGGTCAATTCCAGAGTACCGTATGGGCTCTCTCGGATAAATCATTCATTCCAGCTTTAGAGTGCAAGCATAAATAAAACGTCGAGTCTGTTCCCAATAGTCTCATAGGATATGGAAGAAAAATGAATTCGCGACCCGAGTGATTCGGTGTGATATCCGGAGTGTTTGACGGGAGGCGATAAAAAATTTTGAGCTCCCCTTGATCAATCATCGAGTGAAGAGCGCTCTCTCAATGACCAAATCGCATCAGAGAAATTCGATGCACCGAAATATCTCGAATGCGGAGGAAATCTCTTGAGGTACTCGATCCGAGCGGCATCGAAGCTAAACTATCCCAGTCTATCATCCCGACAAGTGATATATTCTGGCTCCCGTAATGTGGAACTTCCCGAGGGATCGGGAGGTGTATTGACTCGAAGATAGACTCTCGTTTCCTTCGAGATTTCGAGACGGACTCATATCATGAGGAACATGAGGAGAGCACCGCGCTCCCAGAATGAACTTAATCGATTTGAGTGACCCGGTTCCCTCTCCGGGGACCGAGGAAGAGAGTCGCGAACATTGAGAGCGCTTCCATCAATCCCTTCTCGGGGAAGCGCCGTGGATAATTCCTCGGGCAACAGGGGGCTATCAAATGGGATACAGTAAAAGCTCGTTATAACGACCCCCATTAAAACGAACTTCTCGGTACAACGAACAAGGAATTTCTCCTCCTTTGGCCAGCTCGCCACAGGGATAGTGTTGAGCAGCATCCCTTACAGCGAAATTTCGGTACAACGAACCAGTTTCGTCGGTCCCTTCGTGTTCGTAGTAACGAGCTTTTACTGTACTGATATATGCATCGTCGAGTTCAAAGAGAAAAACTCAGGAAAATTCGAGGTCTCCATCACCTCTCCCGTCCGCTCGAGAGGGAAACATCCTCCAAAGAATTCGCGACGTTCCATGTCGTGATCAAGCGAACCGTACGAGTGTCGACGACGCCGGTGGTCGAGATCTACGAATCGTTGGAAAGAAAGCACGTTGGACTGGAAGGGGGTACGAATGCAGTCATATGGCGATCGCTGAGTCGTCGAGCTCCTTGCTCACCGCCGCGACTTCCGATATGATCGACGTTTTTCCGTCGCACGCAGGAACCCTCCACGGATTCGCGCTCGGGTTTTCGCCGAAAGCGTCGACCTCTTTCCCCTCTTCGATACTGAGAGCCTGGACTCCGTTCACGGAAACGATGCCCTGGGAGGGTTCCAGTGAAATATTCGGGATCTCGCCTCAGATCAGTGGAGGCACGCCATAGTATTTCTTTGGATGTGATTGAAGTCCGGAGCTTCTTTCTGTTTTTTTTGCATTCTGTCATCAGAGGGTGCATCGACCCCTTACGTCGGCTGGACATCAGGAGAAGAGGCAGGAGGAAACTCAACCGAGCAGCACAAACCGACGAGTGAACCGAACGACCAACCGAGCAGCGAGCGAGCGAACGACCGACCGAAACTCGCGAAGTGAGCGGAGCGATCCGTCCGCGAGCTGCTGGCCAGAAGCATCCGACGAAAGACAGCGAAGAAAGCCAAAGAGAACGAACGCAACGCAACACAGAAAACAGAAAACCGTCGACCAGTCGAAGCCGGCCGTGGTCGCCGCGGAGCGAACACCGCAAGGAGCAGAAAACTTGAAAGAGAGGCCGGACGATGACTTCGTGTTGTTGGCCTCTGCTACTTTCATCATGCTCGCTCTGTTGCCAAAGTAGCCGAGCGAGAATGTAGCGAGCGCGAGCCGAAATCATTGGAATCAAATTCCTCAGGAAAAGTACGATCAGCAGACTGAGCTTTCAGTCTACTCAATTCAAGGCTGCAGCGGAAATGCTCCCGATGTATTGCAAAGGTTTTTTCATCGTTGGCGACTTCTCCGCCCGAAAAAAGTGCTAAAGACACCGGCTCGCTGCCGATCGTCACGTTCATCGAATCTCTTACTTTTACTCCGAGTTCGTCAGAGGGCAGCTCAAACCTCTCGCCCGAGAATCCAGATCGAGCGCGGGGGTTGGAAATCAAACAATCTCCATTTATAATGCTGAGTGAGGCTAGACACGAACGACTTCAAGGTGGCACCTTGGTTGAGGAGTCCGATCAATCCCATGGAGCCGTTCGCGAAGCACGAAGTTCATCATCCGAAACCCGTTTTGACGTCTTCTGTCTTTCGAGGAGCGTCTGCCTCAAACCCTTCGATCCATTCGACTCCACCATCTTCGGCACTGTTTCGAGATTCGGAATGGCTTTCGCGGCGTCGGGAGGTGTGCTCTCGAGCATGGACATCGAGAGGCTCAATGACTGCTTAGAGCAGCGTTTCTCAAACTAGGGAGACGCGTCTCCCGGCGGAGACGCAGGAGAAGTACAGGGGAGACGCGGGAGGAGTTCAGGGGAGACGCGGGAGAAGTTCCGAGGAGACGCGGGAGAAGTTCAGGGTAGACGCGGGAGTAGTTCAGGGGAGACGCGGAGGATCTCCAGAATTCCCAACCGATCCATTTTTCGTCTCAGAGAGGTCACCCAGCTCATTGCTAGACTACAATTCTTCTTCAAGTCGTCAATCATTGTACGATTGATCGAGGAAGACATATTCCATGGAGAAAACGGCACTCTGAAAGTTCAGGTCGAAACTTTACATCAGATGTACGGTGATCTCCTTGGGAGACGCGAGCGACCCTCATGAGGCTTAGGGGAGACGTGAGGGAGAAAAGTTTGAGAACCGCTGGATTAGAGGAAAAAAAGTTCACTAAGGCGTGTTTTACGCAATGGAGCACTGACTGTTCCTCGATCATGGAAACCCCGTCCAGGCTCCATGTAGAATCGGGAGGACACCGATTGAATAAAGAAAACTTCACCTCGGACGGAACCGAATCATGTCCGAATCATGTCAGGATCCTCTGGGGCAATCGACAATGCGTTTTACGTCCAAACTTACGGTAGTGTCTCTCACACTACCTGCCAGGGGCTTTTCCGAATCGATTGATCGGGTTCATCAGTCTAATTGGAGGCATGATAAAATGGGGTTTGAGGGTCGAATTTTACCACCCGAATGGAACGTCTCTCCAGGGTGAACACGAGATTCGTTCCTTATACTATCCTATGTATTATAACTCGCGAGATCAGACTACACGATCGAATATACAGTACTGCCAAGAAGTTTCAAGGCACCCTCGAATTTAGTTGAAAATAGAGTTTTAGACCAAATGAATCCCAATCGAGCGACAGGTAGATGAAGACGAAAGCGGCGTGGTCCCTTGCCGCAGCCAACTTCTTTGTCGGCAGCACTTCCTCTACGCTAATCTCGGGAAAGGGATTCGGACGGGGAGGCGATTTCTCCGGAGATGGGCACAGGGTCTCCATAAAAGAGCAGTCCCCATCAGCAGACTGAGTTCTCAGCCGATGTGCTAGCCGATATCTCCGATCGATATCGAGAAAAATGAATCATGATTCAGCAAATTTTTATTCTCGCGAAGAACGCTCTAGATCTTGTTTTCTTCGAAGAACCCGCCCTGAGCAATCTCTCGGTATTTGAATCCCGCTCTGTGCAAGGCAATTAATGCGGATCTCTTCTCCGTGGAAAGTTGAGCTCGGGGTGCGGTCGACTGTCAACTTCTTCACTATCAACGATCGAATACAATGGGAGCGACGAGCTTTCATATTGACTCTACGGGCTTGACGTTGCTTGAATATGAGACTCCTTGGTAGGAGACCTCCGCACCCGACGGGAAATAACGGCCGGCTCCGAGGGAGTTGAACCTAAGATCTCCAAGAAGATGGCAGGTTGCATCGGTAGCGTTGATCACTCGGCCACCACGCGAGCCTTTAATGAGTAATATTTTTGTCACTGACGTGTCAGGAATGCGACGTAGGACTTCTACACGCGCTCGGTTGTGCAGTGTAACGGAAATTAGTGTGCGGTTAAGCCTAGAGTTCCAGGAGGCGCGTCAAAATTTGAACAACTCTCGGGTGAGGTCGGTACGGACTGCGTTTAATTTTTTTTTAGGGGTTGGAGTGGGAATATCGAAATGAAATTCGGCTGGAAGCTCCCTCTATCGATGGGGAATATCCCCTGCTAATATTGAGGCCCTCCCATCTTCCCTTCGAAAATCGCATTCTCGACCGGGTCGCTCTTCCGAGCATAGCACAGTAGAGGTGATCCTGACGATGAAGTTGACCATGGCGACGGGTCACATAGCTCTCTTCCTCATCAACCTGACGCCAAATACTGCTCCATATCCGTCTCAAACTCGATTTTCAGCCCATATAGTGACTGCGTCGAAACTTCTTGGCGGTACTGTACGTACGATTTGTGCATTCACGGAGATATCCGCGTAGTCCGCAGCCTAGGTATTCATGCATGGTCGATCTCATGGAAGGGGTCGGGGACTAGGCGACACTTCCGTTTTGGTGTGTTGTGAACCTAGGGTGTCATTTCCAGGTCGTCCTCTCTCAAGTGGACTATGTCAAACCGCAGACTGTCGATATAAACGATAACGTGCAACTGAGCGATGAGTGCAAGGAGTGCAATGTGACGGAGGAAAATATCAGAGAGGCCAGATCGCTGGAACAGGTATGATTTACGATCGTAGGCGTTTTCGGAAAAATTTATGTGCTACCCGGTGAGGCAGTCCGGCGAAGCGGATTTAGAATCATCGGTCGAAACGAAAGTCGGTTTTGAACGCTAAACGGCGACTGTTTGCGCAGGCCATCGAGGAGTTCATCGGTCTGATCGAGAGCCGCCACGATTGCAATCATCCCACTGATTTTCAGCTGATCACAGACGGTCAACTGCATCTCAGACAGGTCGGCAGAGCGATCGCGTGCATCTCAAGGATGGATAATGTTGGAATGATACCATGAAGACGAAGTATATGTATACGTATACGAGAGCAAAGTTTGAGCTTCAGCTCCTTCTCCACAGGTTCTCCAACCCGAGGCGATCCGTCACCGTGTACAGTTGCCGAGCTGTTTTTTTTCGTTCTTCGATCTCAGGAAAGAATTTTCCCGTTTCTACAATGCTGAATCCCCCAACAGCATCGCGGATATGCTCAATTGTGAGTTTGATTCCGAACCTTGTCTCGTTTGTCCAAATAGCCTACGTTTTTCTTCGAGCGACTCTCTCTCTCGGGAGAACAGCGCTGAATCGGGCAAGAAATATTGAAGCGACGATATTCCCACCTTGCTTCAGATCTGTCTCTCGAAGCCGATGGGAGCGCAGAGTTCATTCCTCGTCAGCTCCAGAACATGTCACAGATCGTTTGCCGCATGCTCGGCGACGGTAAGCGGAATAGCTTTTGGAAATTCCTGCCGAGTCATTCCAGTTTCGAACATGAATTGTTCGGCTCCGCGTGTAGCCCGGAGCTCAATAAATTTTTCCTACAGGACATAAATTTATGGAGCCAGAAAACATTCTCCGACGGCTGGAACCTGGATTATAGTAAGAGATTTCCCGATTTTCTGTCTTTTTCTCAACGGCATGGTATCAGGTGTTTCCCTATGGAACTGCACGATCTTTCCGAGGAGGTTTGGAAACGCACGACGGCGATCTCATGGTTTTACGGCCAGAAAAAAAGCTCTTACCGCCTGTGTGTCCGTGAAATGTTCGAATGTTAGCTCGCGGGTATCGCTAGCGGAGGTGCATACTTCGGGGGGGAGGAAGCTGGCTCAACGGATTTCTGGGAGATTACAAATGTTCCAGAACAAAATGTGAAGTTCCACGGGCATACACCCAATATTCATTCTTAATCTGCTAGGGAGAGCTGACAATTGTAAAACAGATGGAATTTGCAGTTCCAAGAGTGAAACTATAGACAGCGGATGTGTAGCTCGAGCTAGAGGTCTGCCATGGCAAAGTTCCGATCAGGACATCGCTAATTTCTTTCGAGGACTCAATATAGTCAAGTGAGTTCCCCATCGCGGTTCTGGAAACCTGCCGCGGATACTGCGGCACTCCATTGGAATTCAGCTCTGGTAACCTCGCCGCGCTCTTTACAGGGGAGGAGTGGCACTGTGTCTCACGGCGATGGGACGCCGGAACGGCGAAGCGCTGATTCGCTTCGAGAGCCAAGAGCACAGAGATCTGGCCTTGAAACGACATCGACATCATATCGGACAACGATACATAGAAGTTTACCGAGCTAATGGCGAAGACTTCCTCAATGTCGCTGGCTGTAAGTTCGAATCGTCCGACCTTGTAAAACGTTACCGTCCTCGCGCGCCATCCGAAGGAACAATGCATCAGTGACGGTGGTCGCGTGATCGATGAATTCAAATTCGACCATCAGATTCGATTCTCACGAGGGAGCCTCGGGTGACGTCGGGCATAATCGGGACCACTAGGTAGACTATTGAGGAGCTCTCCGAGGCCGGAAACTCCCGTTGGCGGAGTTCGTTTTCTCAAGATCAGCCTCCCGAGAACCTCGGACGCACCAGTTCGATTGCAGCTTTCAGAGTTCGGTGTGGCAAGGAATTGATGCTATCAATTTCCGTGTCGTATCCCAGCCAACCGCGATACACGAGCGTTTCGCTCTCAATAGCCGATGTGATCGACTACCGCTCATGCATTCGTTCTATCGAGGTTCATGTAGCGGTGGTCCGAGAGCTGAGGGCTCAGAGTCCCTGTGTCGAATACGAGTTCGGACTAAAAGACCTTTGGAGGCGACAGGAGACTCTCTCACTTAAGAATGGGAACGAAACGAAAATGGTGCTCCCTCGGATGATTCGTGTTGGAGCTCAAACCTCGCATCGATCAGTAAACAGTCTCCTTTGTTCCGATCCTGTGACATCGTCTCCGAGCCCGCATAAGGATCTCTCGAGCGAATCGTCCGATCCACGGCAAGAGTACGAGCGACTTCACAGGGAGCCTTGCCGCCCCGATCGATCATTCTTCCTGGGACGGCGAACTCCCCCTCGTTCCATGACCTGGGATTCGACATGGATCCCTTTCGCTGTTGATTCATCCAGAGATGGGAGGCAGCCGTAGAGCATCTAAACGAGCCGCCCCCTCTGAAAATTCATGGAGGGGCTGCCCCGGTTCGGGAATCGCCTTCAAGATGTCACCTGACTCACGGCTCTGTGAGGCGCGAGATCCCAGCCCTAGCCTTGGCAATCTCCCGAATCCGAGTGCAAAGCCTCAGATGTCGACTCGTGGTTTTGAAGAATGCTTCTCAGTTCCATCAAACTGTTTCTGGCTGTCCTCCGCAGTGTTTTCTTCTCCCTTGCCGACGCCGTATCACCTTATCTCGGGCGCTATCTTCCCTCGCACCACTTCCTCTCACTCAGTTAGTCCACGAGTACCTTAGTGGACGCTTAGAACGCTGCGCAAGAACCGAGATCTTACCACAACTGTTTAAAAAGCGTTTTATGCTTACGCTAGACGTGAGCGACGACGGGCGACGGACTATAAGGAAAGCATCCCACCTCTTTTCGAGCACGTTTAGCGAGCTCTGTCTATGCCTTTGATTCCATGCGATTCGGGGCCGTGAATTCCGCTCGAAAATAGCGATTTCGTCAAGTTACGAAAATGGATTCTCCCGGAAACTTTGCCTACCCCTTTCCGGGTCTCCAGGCCGGTGCTTCGGCGGAAGAACTCGCCATTATTGAGCAAACGTACCAGGCTCTCCTCTCGCAAATAATTCGTAAGTTCCCGCGCCTAAATATCCAGGTCAAAGAGAGGTAGGCTAGATAGAATTTCTCTCGCGTTTCGTGGCTGAAGAACGCCTGAGAGACGTCGGCGTCGCTCGAGCGGACGGCGTCGCGTCGCTTACCGCAAGGGGATCCGCGCGTCGGTCAAGGGGAATATGCAGGTTCCGAGCTAGATGATGGATCGGGGCCTATACGCTTCTTGAATTGATCTCCGGAAATGATTCCTCGGACGGAACGATGCGGGACAGGGAAGCGTTCTGGAAAGAATTCAAGCTTGGGGGAAAGATTCTTCTGAGCCTCTCGGATCCACGGCGCGATTTTCGGACAGAACCCATCGGGACACTCCAAGTTTCCATGAATCGTCTGCTCAGACGCTGCAGGCACGTGTCGGACTGTTGGACATGATCGCTCGAGCATGCGCTGCAGTCGAAATTCGATGTCAAGCGGAATGGAAGGTTTCGATAATCCGATCGAGATGCCCGGCTGGGAAATGGGGAGAATGGGCCCGCTCCACCGTCTGAGTTTCGTCGATTCCTTCCAGGCAATAATAATGAGGCTCAAGCTTTCCTCTCCCGGGGCGGTCAGGTCATCGTGCGTATGAGAGGTCTTCCTTACGATTGCACCGCGAAACAGATCTTGGACTTCTTCGCTCAATCAGACAATCCCATTCAAGTTCTGAACAATGAGGAAGGTAAGAGATACGCAGATCTCAGCGTATGGGACACGTTGGGAACGCTCGGTGTCTGGCACTGTTCCGTATCGATCGGCATTGGAAACATCGCGCAGTTTCTGGAGAGAATTTTTTGCAGGGATTCTTTTCGTCAAAAAGCCGGATGGGAGAGCGACTGGTGATGCCTTCGTTTTATTCGCCACAGAAGAAGCAGCATACAGAGCTCTCGACAAGCACCGAGAAATTATCGGGGCTCGGTGGGTTTCGCAATCTCTAGTTTTGGAGGAGCTTCGAAATGTCAGGGCATTTGATGAGCAGCCGAGCGAGCGCTGATCATTACTCCCTTACAGGTATATCGAGCTCTTCAGGAGCTCGACTGCAGAAGTTCAACAAGTGCTGAACCGAACCATGGAAGCACCTTATTTGGAGTCCCAAGTCCCACCTGCAACGACGAGTCCCCTGCTCGGGAACCTGCCACAGGTGAGGAAGACCTCTTGGAGGACTCGAGTATTATCACTTCATACATACAGAAGTCCACGCCCTGGAGTGTTATAATATATTCTGATTCTAATATTGATTTTAGGTACCTTTGATGCCTCCACCCTGGCTCCAAGGACCCCAAGTTCAGATGGCACGAAGGGATTGCATCCGTCTGCGAGGCTTGCCCTATGAAGCACAAGTGGAACATATTGTGGATTTCCTCGGGAAGTTTGCCACAAATATCGCCTACCAGGGAGTGCATATGGTACACAACGCTCAGGTGGGTTCCGCTTACGATAGACTCCGCTCCAATCCTCTTTGCCATGGAATGGAAACTTGATGTTTGATCGAATTTTCATGTCTGTGTTGTTCAAGTATTGATGCTGTTATTCCTCAATCCGTAGGGTCAGCCTTCGGGAGAGGCTTTCATTCAGATGGATTCGGAGCAGAGCGCTTTCCTGACCGCCACTCAGAGACATCACAGATACTTGGTGATCGATAAAAACAGAGATACATAGAAGTTTTCCAATGTTCTCTAGAGGACATGCTTCTGGTGAGTGGAGTATCCCTCGACCCATGATGATTCCTCCAATGAGACGCTCCTGATACAGAGACCATTCCAATCCGAAACCTACTGATAGCCGGAATTCCGTCCGCAGGTATTACAAGGTGTTCAAGGTCAACCTGCTCCCACGACGCCCGTCAACGCGCTCGCGGCCGCTCCCGCTCCCGACCTGGGGTAATTTTCCTCAATGAAATTCACAGCGAGGATCATTGAAGTCCACATAATTGATCCGCTTAAACCTAATTATGGGCAATATGTGTTTTCCAGATGGTCGAGTGATCCATTCGGAAGAATCTCAGCCATACGCTCGCGGATCGCGTCTCTCGGGGGATTACTACCGCTGCATTTGTCACCCCTGTACTCCAAGCACCCAGCGGCTGCAGCCGCGGCGGCTGCTGCTGCAGCGTCCGTCGCCCAGAACGGTCCGAATCGGGTATCGCCCACGTCGCCCCTGAATCGAGTTTCGCCCCTTCTGTTGCCTTCCTTCCCCCTGCCGATGTTGCTATCGCAGGCGACCCCACCTCAATACTATCCGACGACTCAGCAGCAGCAAGCTGCGGTTGCCGCCGCGGCGTCCCTGTCTCATCTGGTCTCCCAACAGAACGGTACTTTACAATAGGCTCGTCTGCTAAACTTCTTTATCGGGCGGTCGATTTTCTCGGGACTATTCTTCTGTCGGACACTGCATGATCGGGCTAGTACCTAGGGCATTGACTGGTATGCTACCGCTGCAAGGAGCGAGCGAATGAGAGGAAAAGTCTACTTATACACAAACGCTCCAAATATCAAGTGACTGAGCTGCAGAAGACGTCCCATGATGGAGGTTGGGGAATAGTGTTGTCGGCGGAGTCGGTTGGGTGTAATTCGGCACTGGATAACAACAGACGCACGTAAGGTGATGGTTCAATTCAAACTCCTGGGCTTGTCTGTTGTATAAATGTAACAACTTTGCCTTCCGCGGTCTTGTCTTCTCGCTCAATTCGAGTTTCTCGTCCCACCCTCTGTAATCAATCAGTGGGTCGCTTCCTCCAGGAGGCCCTTCCCCGAGTGACGAGATGAAGCCCTGACAGGGTCAGCGAGTTTTCACAGTAATAGGTCAGGACTCGATCTTCCCTGTGACAGTCCGTCGGTTCAGGTTCTCGTGCCGTGTTTAATTAGAAAATCCATTTCGATTTACAGCTTATGCGAGTCTGTACGCCAATACCGCGCAGTGTTAGACAGCTTTCGCCGGAGATCCTGCCAGCCTATGGGGAGTGTGAATATTAGTTGATCGCTAGTTCCAAGATGAAAGCCCCACACGAAACATCAGGTTGGCCGAACGACACTTACTGAGTGTTTTCGAATGCGTCGGTCAGACGATCCTGGCAATTCAAGCACCGGAATTTAGACTCAAAACTTGCTCATGAGGATCAGCATGTCCGTCATGTGTGACGAGAGAGAAAACCATTCGAGCCATCATTACCACCGGCGAATGACGGAGCTTTCTGATGCTCGGATGCGATCCGTAAATGAAAACGTACAGGTAGTGGTTGAGCTCAATCCTCATGAAGTTTCACTCAGTTTATCAAGGATTCTGCCGCGAATCGGGCTTCCGCCTGTGAACGCTATATTTCGTATAGTTCATTGAGGCCTTGCCGCTGCTTCTGCAATACCCTCGCACGAGAACGCTCATCGAGTTCGAGGCTCGTCAAATTCGACCCGCTGATTAGCGAAGTCGACTCGGGACAGTTTTATTTGCGGCTCGCTTCGCGAATGATTCAGGGCTTAATCAGATACGTGATTCGCGACCAGTCATCCTTTTCTACCTTCAAATTGCAAGCATCCCATCGCAATTGAAGGGGACCAGTCGCAGCCCCTCTTCTCTCAATCTTGCTCCAGGCTTTCGATACGGAATGATCCCTAAGCCTCAGTCTAGGTTACGTATACGTGCAATATATGTTTACGAGATGCATTCCAAAAAGTGTATTATTTACAAGATTCAACCGAGGTACCTAACAGTGTTCGACGATGACTCTCGTACTTTGGCGAAAACTTGCTTTCTATACAGAGAATTAATAACTGCGATTTCGCGTTTAGTTGCAATACCTCCAGATTTAGACGATAATTATAATTATTTCGTCGATGATAGTAATAATTAAAGAGGAAACAAGCCCTATACGACCTCAAGTGGATACCTCAAACATGCTTCCGCGGGAGCGATTACGATCACGATCTTGATTGCTAGCCGGAGACCTCAACCGCAGGAACTCCGAGGAGAATTTTCTTAGCTATTTATCGCCATTCCGGTTCACTGCTCCAACATATTCAATGAATTGTATTGGACTGTGTTCTGTGTCGAAGCAATGTGAATTCGCAAGGATTGAGAATAAATACATGCGCTTACCAAGAATCGTCTTTAATTCGCCATTCGGACCCGGCTGACGAAACTTGCTTCCTCGCCAAATCCGATCTCGATGCGGACTTTTTCGCTGGGAATCTGTGAGCAGAAAATGGAGGCGAGGAGACCCCCTTCCTTAAGTTGTTTCGCCAGGCTAGAGCTCGAGAGGCAGCAAAATCGATGTCGAGCGATTGCTCATCAGGTCATCTGTGTAAATCGCCTTGCGCATTGCCCTCGCGCTGTAGGTACCTTTCATGGAGGCTCAGAACATTCCATAGTCCTGGCGTCACGCGCCCGTGATGGCGGAACCCCAAGTGGCATGATATGTGTATACCAAAGCTAGCCCTCGATTGTCTAGTTTTGACAGTCCATGCGTAGGTGTCGTTCTCCTTCCTATGGTATGGTAAATATCGATCAAATGTATCCGAAGCTCGGATCTCAGTTGCCAGCAGGAGAGATGAACCGATCGGGAGCACCAGCTCACACCGGCAGTTCCAGCTTCAATACCTAACAAAAAAATTTCACTGGATGACACTGCGAAAGTCCGGTTTATCGTACAAAAACTGGATCAAGACGCATTCCAGAAATACGACGCCCATATACTCCCGAAAAAGTACTCCGATTTGAATTTCGCAGACACGATCTCAAAACTCAAGGAACTGTTTGGACACCGAGGGTCGGAGTTCGCCCGAAGGTATCAGTATTTCCAAAGTAAATGCGAGAATACCAGTGGAGGAACCTTCGACGATTATACTGGGTTAGTCAACAAACGACACGAACTATCAAATATGTCGAAGATCACGGCTGACCAGATGAAGTGTTTGGTGTGGATCTGTGGCCTCAAGGGTTCCGAACACAACGACGTTCGGGAACTCGCCTTACAATTCATCGAGGACAAACCAGAGTCCACACTGAGCCAACTTCATCAACATGTGAAAAATTTCACAAGGCAACAGAGCACTTCGCGTTCGATCGCTGGCGGGAGTCTACATGAGATCCACAAGGTGAACATAGAGAAACCATCACGTCCTTGCCGCGGATGCGGAAAGATGCACTTCAGAGAAGCCTGTCCTTTCCGTGACAAATCCCGTCGGAACTGCGAAGGAAAAGGCCACATCGCAGCGGTGTGCTACAAGAAACGACAAGAGAGCTCAACTGCGAACAAGAATTTCAGTTCGAAGAAACATCCGAAACACAAAAATAGGGACGGGAGCACGAAGAAAGACGTACATACAATTGAAGTACAAGGATTCCACTCTTCGGCATCAGATGGAAGCAGGATCATGAAGGATGTAGTGATCAATGGCACCAGGTTGCCCATGAAGATGGACACGGGCGCAGACGTCACTGTCATCAGCGAGAACGACTGGAAGTCGCTGGGGAAACCGCGCCTGTTTCCGAGCGAACGCGTCATGAAAGCCGCAAACGAGGGCGAGCTAGACTGCTTGGGCTACTTCAAATGCAAATTCACAGTCGACAAACAGACGGCCAACGGACGCTGTTACGTTGTCAGACACCCATACAGACTCCTTGGGTGCGAATGGCTACAACAGAACGAGCGTCTCTGGCGATTACTGAAGGGGGACGTGTCGCTTTCAATACAACTTATCGAAAACGAAGATTTAGATAAGGAGAAAAAAAAACTGACTGAGTCACTCAAGGCGGAGTACGCGGATGTCTTTGCGACTGGTCTTGGAAAATGCACAAAGATGAAGGCATTCTTCAAACTCAAAGAAGACGTTACGCCAGTGTTCCGAAAGAGTCGGCCTGTTCCTTACGCAAGTCTGCCGAAGCTGGAAGCCGAACTAGACCGATTGGTCAGCAACGAGGTGATCTCACCGGTCACACATTCCGATTTTGCTGCACCAGTGGTCATCGTCAAGAAGAAGACTGGCGACATAAGATTGTGTGCAGATTACAGCACGGGGCTGAATGAGAGACTCCAAGACCACCACCATCCACTACCAACCGCAGAAGACATTTTCACGAAATTGAATGGGGGTGTCTACTTCTCGACAGTGGACCTCGCTGAAGCTTACCTCCAGATCGAGGTAAGGGACGATTGTAAGAAGATGTTATGCATCAATACGCCTAAGGGGCTCTTTCAATACAATCGGCTCCCGTTCGGTGTCAAGACGGCCCCAGCAACATTTCAACAAATGATCGATACGATGATCACGGGGGTTCCCAATACGGCAGCATATCTCGATGATATTGTCGTAACTGGCAAAGACCTGAGGGAACACAACGAGTCCATCCACCAACTGTTCAAACGGATCGAGGAGTATGGTCTGAGGGTTCGGCTCGAGAAATGCTCTTTCTTGCAAAGGGAGATCAAGTTCTTAGGGCAGCGCATTACGGAAAACGGGAGGAAGCCGGACAAGGAAAAGATTGAAGCAATAATCAAGATGCCGGCACCGACAAACATCAGTGAGCTAAGGGCCTTGTTAGGCATGATAACATACTACAGCGCGTACATGCCTTCCACGCGAGAATTACGCGCCCCTCTCGATCAGCTCTTGAAGAAAGAGTCTAAGTTCGAATGGTCGGGAGCGTGCCAGAAGTCCCTCGACAAGCTGAAAACCCTTCTACAGTCGGATCTATTCCTTACACACTACGACCCTCGACTACCCCTGATCGTTGCGGCTGATGCCAGCAACTACGGCATCGGCGCTGTGCTGTCGCATCGATACCCGGATTCCACTGAGAAAGCAGTTTTCCACGCGTGCCGTTCACTGACCAGTGCGGAAAAAAATTATTCGCAGACGGAGAAAGAAGGTCTTGCGTTAATTTTCGCGTGTAAGAAATTCCACAAGTACATATACGGGCGCAAATTTCTACTACTCACGGACCATCGTCCATTGCTTGCAATTTTCGGCAACAAGTCCGGCGTCCCAGTATATTCGGCCAACAGACTTCAACGTTGGGCTACGATGCTGATTGGATATGACTTCGAAATCGAATACCGTCAGACGACGAAATTCGGCCAAGCAGATGGTCTCTCACGACTGATTGCTCAGCAGCAACACGACAAGGTCTCAGAGGACGTCGTGATCGGGTGCGTTGAGGCCGAGGTCTGTGCGGTGCTCGATGAATGCATCCGACGTATTCCGACAACTCATAAACAAATTCGGGAATACACATCGAAGGATAAATTGCTACAGGCAGTCCAGGAGAATATACGGAAAGACTGGCCTACGAGAGTGGACAAAGAGACTCCGCTCTGGTTCTTCTTCAACAGGCGAGATTCTTTGTCGATTGTCCAAGATTGCGTCATGCTTGAGGATCGAGTGGTTGTACCAGAAGCACTCCAAGTTCAAGTCCTTGAACAATTACATCTTGGTCATCCTGGTGTTTCAAGGATGAAGCGTCTCGCGAGAAGTTTTGTTATTGGCCCAAGCTCGATAAACAGGTCGAGGCGCTGGTGCGCGGATGGTTCGGCGTGTTCGGAGCTGAACAGAGACCCTCGGAAGGCACCGCTGCATCCCTGGGAAGCGTGTTCGAAGCCGTGGCAACGTTTGCATGCGGACTTCGCCGGTCCTTTGGACGGCCACATGTATCTGATCGTGGTCGATGCTTATTCGAAGTGGCCGGAGATTTTCGAGCTAAAATCTGCCACGGCAGCGTCGACGATAGACAAGTTCACCGCATTATGCGCTCGTTTTGGGAATCCGACCACTCTCGTCACTGATAATGGAGCGCAATTCAAAGCGAAGTCGTTCGAGAGTTTCTGTGAGAGTCGGGCAATACGTCATTTATGCGCTCCGGTTTGTCATCCGGCTTCGAACGGCCAAGCGGAGCGTTTCGTCGATATCTTCAAGCGGACGTTCAAGAAACTGCAAGGGGGGGAACAGGACGTGGAGACGCTCTGAACATTATGCTACAGACGTATCGGAACACGCCGAACCCTCAGGGGAAGACTCCGGCCGAGCTCTTCCTAGGTAGACCGGTCCGCACCGAGCTGAGCCTCTTACGCCCAGAGGTGGGTACCACGGAAAGTTCGGATCGACCCGCCCAAGCGAGCTCTTACAAGAGATACTTCGATCAGCGCCACGGTGTTAGAATGAGGACCTTCAAGGAACAGGATCTGGTCTGGGTCAAGGATTTCAGAAACCCGAACAAGCCCTGCTGGACCCCTGCTAGAGTGTTGCGTCACCGTGGTAAGGTGACCTACGACGTGGAAGCAGACGCCATGTATGGACCCGTCACGTGAACCAGCCTAAGGTCAGGACCCTTCCACTAATCTCAAATTCCTCTGATGATTCTGGTACCAATCGGTCTCTGCTCTTTGCCATCGCTCAAAGGACTCGGAAGCCGAACCCCGTACCCGTCTTCGGTGATACGGGCGTCCAAATCTCCCCGGCTGATGAGGCAAGAGGCAGCAGCGCGACCATGGATGGAATCGACGATGAAATTGGGTCGGACGAGTTTCGAGATGACAGGGAAGAGACGGCGTTTGAGCCGGAGGAATATTCGTCGACACCCGGGGAGCCGTCAACGTCAGAAGGCAGTCTGGTCTCGCGTTGGTTCAATGCATTGAGACCCCGGCACCTGATTCGACAGCCCTCGAGACTTGAGCTGGATCCGTCGGCGAAATCTTACGAAGGATAACGGTTCTCTTCTAGAAGGGGAGGTGTGGGAACGCGGGAGTTCCCCAAATAATAATCATTACTTTCAAGTCATTTGATGACGAATAAAAGGGCTAGGAATAAGCCCGGAACAATTCAGTTCCACCCTGCAACGACGAAGCTCTGTATCCGACTAGCGAAGTGAGAGTTATCACAGTGTCGTTCTCCTTCCTATGGTATGGTAAATATCGATCAAATGTATCCGAAGCTCGGATCTCAGTTGCCAGCAGGAGAGATGAACCGATCGGGAGCACCAGCTCACACCGGCAGTTCCAGCTTCAATACCTGTCCTACTTAAGTCCGAGTCATCGAAAAATACTCAAAGAATCTTTCGAGGAACAAGTGATCTTCATGTCCTCCTGATTCCTGATCATGGATTCAGCCCTCTTGTTTTGAATCGCCTGCGATTTCAGGGAATTCGAGAGAGTCGTCTGATTGAGGATCGTGTACTATGCCCAGATTTCAGGAGCTTCCCTCGCTAGAGTGAGTTTCGTCAGATCCACTCGATCACAAACACAGCTCATTTTATTCAATCTTCATGAGAGTCCGCTTCCGAACACTGTCAACGACTCTATCCGCAAGTAAGCTCCATCGGAAGTCATTTGACGCCTCTGAACCTCTCCGCGACGAAAAATATCTCGGCGGAATCGCCTCTCGAAGCATCAGGTTTCACGATATGTACATGGTTGAAATGAGTTTTCAGATCGGCCTTCAGTTCTGGCGTCCTCGAGCCGTGCCATAATTTACAGATGAAGCCCCCTCCTGAAAGTACACGGAAATTCAGCCACGATTTCCGCGACGTACTGCTCGTAGGAGTCCTCTACTCTGATCCTCCTCCTCCGATCCTGATGTCGAGATGCAGGATCGATCCGATGACTGACCTGGTTTCAGCGTCTTCAGCGCGAAGACAAGAGCCGCATACGAGAGAACGGTTATCTTCTCGTGGTCGATGGCCGCCACTCCGGATGCATTCGGCGCCATGTCGCTTACTACGAGGTCGCATGAGAGGCTCCAACCCGCCCCCAAATCCTCCAAAACCCGCTTCACCGAGTCTGGAAGCGTGATTTCGGGGTGAGATCGAGAGTCAGCTAACATTCGAAAAAATCGAACTCGTCTGGTATCCTTCCTGCATCGCTCCGCGAAAATTCGAATCGGGAGCAGCTCATCAGCTTCTCTTTCACTCACCATCGTCGAGGAAGTCAACCTCACCATAGCAATTAGCATGAGGTACCGGCTCGAAAGGCACGACATCAATCGAGATGACCTTCCCGACTGGATGATCTGTAAAAAAAGCATCGTCTCATGGGAAGGAAGTTCGCGACATGCAAATACTCCAGCGTCATCGAAAGCAAATCTCTGTGTGGTCAAGGAGCAACGAGAACGGTGGCGGAGAACTTTAACTCGGCCTCTATGTGATCCACATTCACGGTCGCCTCAGGCGGGATGGAGGCCGATCGGCTTGGCGGATGCACCCGTCTCTGAGTCTTACGAATAAGAGGAGAGAAGATGAAACCAATCCAAGAGCAATCGCCTCAATCAGAGAAAAATAACACGGAAGATATGAGCTTCTCTGTCTTCGTGAGTGTCGAAGTCATTCGGGTGCGACCGATGTCCTTGAAGTTCGACGAAGACTATGAGAAAAATTTGAGATTCTCGAGGAAAATGAATGGCATAATGATGAGCTCACGTCTCTCCGGAGGTGAATATATTTTTTTAGGTCACGGGAGATTATCGATATCACGGATTTTCACGCGAGCAGTCAACCCTGCATTGGATCACGGTTCGGAGAGAGCGACGTCGAGTGAAAACTTCTTGAAAGTCACCACAGGATTGAAAACAAGTTTGTGATAAGTTAGCAACATTAAATATTTATCTCTTTTATTTAACAGCATTTCGACTCGCCGGCACGTGACGCTCCCACATCGATAAGTGAGACGAGAGGGGAGGGAGTACAAGATATTCAACAAAGCTTCCGACTCCGGAAGCGGCCTCCTGAAACTGCAGGATCGGAATCTCTACATAATTTAACCAGACATACTCTTTCACTTTCCCCGATTCGTAATACAATTCGAATTCGACTATCGGCAGACAAAACAATGCAAAGGAGCACACACAGATTATAACAACGCGGGACTGAACGATCGATCATTATCTGTCTGTCCACTCGCCTGACTCCAAAAAACACGAGGAGGACAATGACTTGTTGAATGTCATTTGCTTCTCGAGAGAACTCTGTCGGTGACGTTGATGAGGGCTCTCTTATGCGGGGAATCAGCCCAGTCTTCAATCGAACTGATCGCGGCATTACAGTAAGCTTGAGCGATATTTCGCGTCCGTTCCAAACCTTCGGAATTCTGGACCAGTTCGAAGGCTCGCTCTACGTCTCCAGGCGTAGAGAACCTTCTGTTCACTAACTCGTCGAGCTCCGGGAACTCCTCACACGCGAATAGTACAGGTCCGGTCGATAATCCGAGTTTCAGATCAGCGGCGGCCGGCTTCCCGAGAAGGCTCTGATCGGCTACGAAGTCCAGGATGTCGTCGATGAGCTGGAAGGCGATTCCGATATTTCTTCCGTACTGGAAAGCGTTGTCGATGACTACTTCGTCGGCTCCGGCCAAAGTGACGCTCGACCTGCACGTGAAGGCAAGCAGAGATGCCGTCTTCTTGAAGCTCTTCTCGATGTAATGGCTGAATCTTTCATTGAACTCACTTTTTGTCTCTAACTGCATAAATTCTCCGCTCACCAAATCCACAAGTGTTTGTGCCATGTAATTGTTAGTCTTCACGCATCCTATATTAGCTAGCATCTCCGCGGATTTGCTGAGGACGAAGTCTCCCGCGAGGATGGATTTCTGCTGACCCCACAACTTTCCCGTGGTCGGTTTCCCCCGTCTGGTGTCAGACTCGTCTATCACATCGTCGTGCAGCAGAGACGCCGTATGAATCATTTCGGCAATCAATGCCAGCGTCTTCTGACCTCTACTGAGTTCGTTTCTGCCTTGTACGTGTATGTTAGCAGCCCGTCCCATGAGACAAGCCACAACGGGTCGGAATGCTTTCCCTTGTCCGTCGAAGTAGTATCTGGCCATGTCTTCAAGCTGCGAAAAACGCTGTCCGCAGTTGAGTTCGTGCCTGATGTCCGTGTATAGATTCTTGAGGTCGTCTTTGGCTAACTCGAACGGATCGTCCTGCTCCACTGCGAGAGGGTGGGCAGTTGCCGCGGTAGCCAATGCCGCTCGATCGTGAACCAGCACAGAATTCCTCCGTTTATCGACGTCCTTATTCCGCACAAGAGGAATTGAGGTGAAATAGCGCAGGTCCGTCAAGTACCGAGGCACCACCTCGAGTACTCTCTTCGATATGCGTTGCATGTCGCAGTGGCACAGGTGGGGTGGCAGGCAGCAGCACACAGGCAGCACACTTCACTTCCAATGGTTTCGTTAATGCTATCTCCGGATAGAACTTAACCGATAGTTGCGGCGGAGATGCACTTCAGTCGCCGATGTTGATGGTGATGTCCCCTCTCTCATGGCAGACAAGTGAACAGAACTAAACCGGGTCAAAAGTAGAGCTGTTCAGAACGTCCTGCCTCCAAGCGCACCTCCTTTCCCGTTTTCGCAAGTGCACCAGCATCGCACACGGTACTTCGATTCCGTCGGAGCAGAATGTAGCATCACTCTCTCACTCACTCACGAGTGTATGCGTTGGCTCCCTTCACCTCATAAAGTTCCATCCGCCTCAGGAGCTTGCTCGCGATGACCCTCAATTCGAAGACGAGAGCGTGTGACGTGATATTTCGAACACAGCAGAGAGAGACCAATGGTTGATGCGAGTGTCGCAGCTACACCCGGAAATCAGCTGTTGCACCCAAGTCTACGGGACCTGGGGAGCCACACGAGAAACAACAGTGTCAAGTCTCCTCCGATTATTCACCGATGGAAGTAATTTTCTTTGGGAGAGATGGATGGCCGCTTCGACGCAGGCGACCGGAACAGGAATCTTTGGGAAAATTTCGGAGGGACGCGACCTTATCGATAACTCCAGTAAGTTGGCTGAAATCCGCCAGCTCTGGCTGTACTCTCGAATCTCCCAGCTACGACGGAGCGGATGCGTATCCGAGCCGCGGAATCTGAGATTCGAAAAGACGATGATTCCCCGCGCATTTCGTAGTTCAATCAGCACGGAGAGAACCTACGTAGCACTTGCGGATAACTCTCCATTCTTTCACTGAGAAGAAAAAGCGAGTTCAGTGGTCCACGGCTTTCTTGATGACCATATTTAGTAGTTGCCAGGGAACTTCCCAGGCGATGGGCGATCGAGTTTCAGTTCGACCCTGCTCTGAGGGGCGGACCGGCCTCTCGAGGCGGGCTGGTAGGAGGTGAGGAATACATTAGGAGATCCCCGGCGAATCATCCACTTTGATGCCTTCGCTCTGATCAAATTCCTATGCAAAGCCGCATCTAGGTCTCAGCTGTACGAGACCAAATTCTCGATTCGCTTGAGAGAATGGCAACCGTCAGTGAGGATCATGGGGAAGTCCGAACTTCACCTGCGCAGTCGAAATGAGCGGCGCTCGCGAAGGAAAGGAAAGAAGCAAGCTCAAGCGGTACTGAAACCCCTCGGCACTAAGGAAAGGAAAATTCCCTGACCGATTCGGCAGTCACGCAAACGTGACGCCCAAATCAGCTCGCCCGGCGCAATTACCAGGTGTGTGTACATACAGGATACCGCAATACTCTGCACAGGTGTCTACGCGAAAAATGGCAGTATCATATGCATCCACCTATTACTTCATTGGCCTATTCAGGCGTACATTCAGGGAAATTGATGACTCGAAATCTTTTCTGACGAATACGACCTCGCATAGCGAACAAAACTCTAATGCTCATTCCCAAGGACCGGCGGACCCCGAATATTCGCGGGCCATCGACTCCCCACCGCAGGAGTCTCCTTCTAGGATAACTAGGATGCTCGCGTATGACTTCGGGCTCAGTGGAGCCTCATCGTGCTGAAGCAGTGGTCGCGGACAACGACGATCACGAATCACCAAGAGAAGATCGTTACGTTTGTATTGAGAGCAGCGGAAAAACACTACGTACCTTCACATCGACGATCCGCATTGACTTTGGGAACCAACACCTGCATCAATATCAAGATGAGAGTTGGCATCTTGAGGCTCCCCGTAGCTCCTGAATACCCCCCAAAATCTTCGCCGATTTTCAACAAGACTTGCCTGTGTCCAGCTCCCTGGTGCAGCTCCACAATCGATGACTGTCATCCCGGGTCTCAAAAGATTGTATTTCTCATCCATTTCGAGCAACTTGAACGCACTCCGAGCTCTGTAGTTGTGGTATCTGGAAGGATGAGAGCGTCAGTGCCGGCATCGTTCCGAATCGAATCGCAACACTCCTTCCAGGAGCGGGGTCCGCGCTTTGCACTTCCGCAAGCGTCTCGGCGATACGGAACGCGGAGTCAGAATTCAACATTACTTACCTCGACTTCTTCACGTAGGGATCATTGAGCTGCCTTGAGAGCCAATCCTGCGCAGTCTTATTTTTGCCCCGCAAGTTCGCCGGTATGATTTTTCTCAAAGTGTCCGTTGTATGGAACTGGCGCGAACCCATCGATTGTAAACGATGAAGCTGTTTGAGCCACATATCCTGCGACTTTTCGGACCGATCCTCAGCAGTGAAAGAGCTGAACACTTTCGGAGCTCTGAATGATGTTGCTCTGTTCCATTTCAGAGTACTGACTCGAGGAAACATCTGCTGGCAGAATTATGCCGAATTTTGTTGCGCGGACGAGCCGAGTTTTCGGAATTACGCCGCGTTGAGTTGAGCTGAGCTGAGATCTCTTAAGTTTCGCCGTTTGTGTCGTTTCCGCCTTTTATGTTGTCCCATCGTTCCCATCGGTCACGTACTACGCAGAGTCATTTGCGCTGCATCCGAGATCTCACAGGATGTGTTCCACTCTCTCCGCCCTCATGCTGTCGAGTGCTGACGCTGTGATGGCTCGGAAGATATCGGGAGAAGTTGCATTCGGTACCTTGCCCTATCCCAGGGAAACTTGATGCTCAGCTGAGCTCGATCTCCCCTGCATCGGTACAGATCGTCCCGAAAGCCTCGGTATAGGAGAACCGGCACGGATGGAGGAGCAGTGTCCGTACCTACGATGCCGCACTGTGCTGTAGTCATCTCTTGCGTAGTATTTGATTTGTCAGTTTTCGCTCACGCGATACAACTGTGTACGCCGGCGTAGCTCCTGTAGAGGATATATCTGGTCCGGTCGTCCAAGGGATTCACGTGCGGTGATACTGTGGTCTGATTCATGATTGTAAAAACCGCGCCAAATCTATCTTTCCGAGCTGACAAGCTAGGGACATGTCCCCAGATCCCTCAGAATATCCCCAGATCCTCCCTGATCCTTGAGAAGGTATAGGGAGTCGTATTGGGTGTGTTCTCATGAGGAGCACTTGAGTTCAGAACGTCAGTCGAATGTTTTCGCAGCGGCGGTGAATGTAGTGCGGTAGAATAGGATCCGCAGTCTTCTCGGTGTCCGGTGTCTCATGTGTCTCGTGACTGGGTCTAGACTTCCTGGATTTTTGGTCAATATGGCGGCGCCGATTTCATATTGACATCATGGGCAGCACGGTGGTTTCCATGGATTGTACAATGATACCGATACTGTCAGATACATCGAGCAGGTTCGTTTCTCTCAACGATTCTTCACCCAGGCGTGCGATTTAGCTAAGATAATGGATATACGATCGTCTATTTGAGTACAGTCATTCCCGAGTCAAGGTAATCGTAAAGATTTACAAGGTCTCTTTCCGAAGTTCGTTCCTTTAGCGCGAACTTGATTTATCTCGCAGGGATAATTTTTCTGTTCTGGTGCAAAGAAGGTCTCCCTCTCGCAAGCTTTCGGGAACTAATCACCGGCGAAGTCAGGAACTTATTCGGTTGACCGAACGTACATAGTCGCTGTTCAGTCAGAACCGCAGGGTCTCCCTAGACCATATGTGTTTACAGGAAATTGAGATTGTCAGCTTGTGTTACGCGAAAAGAAGTTTTCCGGGCTCCCGGACGACCACCACTGATTTTTTGGTCGCATAGTGATACTCCTAAGTTTGTAACGGTTTGTGCTATTGTTGTGGAAAGCTCTAGCTTTACAATCGAACGCGACCAGCTGTTTATCGTCAATGTTTCCATTCTCTCCCTTCATTTGCCGTCAGGGCCATCGACGACGAAATCTTTCTGTGAATCACTTGTCCCCAAGATTATCTCGGTCAGACCACAGCTGACTGATGAATGACATGATTTTATGCTAGTTCACCACAAAATTATCTCTGCTTTTCTCGAATCTTGGGATGACATAACATACACGCACAAGAAAGAACTTTGCATTCGTTCATGGGTAGGATCAAATCTCGGTCAGAACCTAATCATCATTGAGTGATAACAACGCATTTGATGGATTTTAGGATATGAGTGACAAATCGAGTTGCGAATACAAAGTCGACCCACTGATAAACAATAATATGAGAGTGCATCCTCATTTCAGTTTCACGCCGAAGGACATCGTCTGAGCGTCGTTCAAAATTGCTGTAAAACTCGTATTGGGGATCTGATGCCATGGATTTTCCGAAGATTCACCGCTCCACTCATCGGCGGAGATCGTCGCTGGACTTCCAGGAGAGTGGACAAAAGTGCTCTGGGCGATTCTCGACTGCTTATTCTAACACTGTTATTCAATCGGCTGGCGGAGCCGATCAGAAATTGAAAGGAATCTGTCAACGGAAAATTCTGCAACACTCACGGAACCTGAGTTTGGATGCGGCTCTACTAGAACGGGGTTGTTGTCAGAAGCGTATCACGGACGTCAAATTCTCCGTAAGTTCCACTGTGATAGAGCGGTATCGAATCGTCAGATCTGTATGACTCACAACTCGTACCGTACCAACCACTTCGTCTTAATGTTCGGAGAACTGCGAAAACAAACTATGAACGGCGCTTGAGTATCGTTCCGCCACGACCAAATGCCCGGTCGGTCATCCAACGTAAATATTCTAAATTGTCTGAGTTCCCCTCAAGGAAACGGATGGGAGCTCACAGGCCAGCGACGACTCTGGGATCTGCGCCGCTGACTTGGCTGACATGGTCCCTCAATTCCCATCGGTGACCCCGACGGAATATTCGAAAGTCAACGGAGAAGTTGTTCAAAGAAGTGATTCCGCGGACCAGGACGCGGAATCAACGGAATCGAACGCTGCATCGGCAGATTGGGACAATGACTGTCACGGCCTCGCTGAAAAGTACTTCGCTACGCCGGGAGCAAGCAGGCCGTGCCTGAAGAAATCGGGCTTGTTGAGACTTCTCGAATCGAAGCTCTTCAACATGCACTTTGCCGTACAGTATCTGGCGAATTGCAGAGAGACTAAAATCCTCGAGGACATCGGGAACAGGATGTTCAATTTTGATGACCCGAACGTATCGTTTTACCTTCTCCAACTAGTTTGCCTGTACGTTCATCATCCCGAGGTTGCGGATGCAATCAAAACCTACTTAGTCGACAGGTTAGTACTCGTCCATTTTCAAAGATGCAATTTGGACACAGCGGACTCTGTGTAATGCGTGCTGCGGCTGCACCGACTCCTCAGGCGATTGGATCGCCACAAAGCGTCGCGGTCTGGATCATTCGGAGTTCATTGATTCGAGCTCTGGGTTATTGGCTTCTTGAGAAAAGGAGAGCGCCTTCCTCTCTCAGTGAGCCGATACGGCGGTATCCTCTACGATACCAGGGAATGCAGGAATGCAAATGACCTCCCTATCCAATGGTCGACTCCTTGAACTTCAGATGTCGTCGGGATGCCGATTTCTCGCTACAATTGTCTTGGCTTCTCTCGGCTTTCTGTGCGGACTGTAATGCACCCTCTCGGAAAAATTCTCAGGTGGGTGAACACTCTCCCACGACGGATCCCGGGACGAATTCACCGGTCCATACGGACCGGGGCATTCGGAAACCACAGGCCTCAGTTCTATGAGATAAGAAACCGGAATCCTTTGCTGGTAACGAGGAGCGATAGTCGAAGGTCATATATCATTTTAGGGTCTCCAATTGAAGAACAAGATTTTATCGGAAGAAATGGGCCTTCATAATCCTCTACCGACGCCATCTGTGTCGAACCATCTCTCAGTTGTGAATAGCCATAGCGGGCATCGTCAGCACAAGAAAACCGTGGGACACTACCGGTCAGTCGCCTGAACGTTCACAGCTTCTCAGTCAGAACGTGGGCTGAATCTCTCATGTGACTTCATATTCGACCTCGCTTCCCCTCTCCCGCGAAATCGGCCACCGTTCCCATCGGCGATAGCGGGTCGTCGAGGAGGAATCTCGCGGGCGAGTCCTCGAACTCTAACATGATTTGGCTCCCTTTCTTTCCAGATCGCAGTCCGACGCAACAGGGCTGCAGGTGCCTAAGATTTCAAGTCCGTTCCGAACTCTCGGTGACGTAAACTCTGGTCATGCATTCGACTCCGGCTGCAGGTGAGTTCTCAATTTCTACATTCCGCTTCGAAGCACCGGTGCCGAGTTTGCGTGATCCGTGTCCCGATGAGAATGATGACTTCTATCTATCGATTCTCCAGGTGTAAGTCGCTCTGTTCCTGTGGTGCACCCCGACTGACAGCTCAAAACGAGTTCATCAAAGCCCTCATCAGCATGGGTATGCGCAATACCGAGTCTCCTACCGAAAAACGTGTCTCTCTCGTTTGAAGAATTCGTTCGCCGAATTCCGAGAAGCCGCTCGGTTTTCCCCTACGATCGATTTCAAGTTCCGTATCCTCTCTGCTTCCAGGTGCCAGGCTCGTGTCGGTCCCCACGAAAGAAATGAAGACTCAACGGCTACAAGCAGATTTATCTCTCCTAAATATGAATTTACCAGCCAGAGTGTGGCTACCAGGTAAAAAATCGATTGTTCCGCTGTTCCGCATTCGCATCCTGAGTAATTTTCACCGCTCACTCTCTGTGCTGCCAGCTGATGGTTTTGTCTCCATAGTGTACAGTAAACCCCACTTCGTGGTCAGGGTGCCTCCTCAAGCTGCAGTTGTGCTGAACTCAAAAGATAGAGCACCCTACTTGATATACGTCGAGGTGAGCGAAAGCCAACTGCGATGCATGGGACGATTTCGGGAGGGAAGTTCACCCCTCTCACGATTCTTTCTCATTTGACGTCAGATTGTTGAGGTAGCGGATATCCAAAAAAGTCCGGTCCCGTCCAAAATCATAACTCTTCAAAATATGAGGGCCTCGCGGAGCGAAGAGAGCCTCGAACTCTCCGCACAAGGGTGAGTTGGACTCGATCGGAAAGAGAATCTCGAACAATCCCATCGAGTCGCATCAATCGCAGTCACCTCAACGGCACAGATCGGTATTCCACGATACTAATCGAATCATTCATCCCCGTAGTTGCAACGGATCATCGTCGAATTCCAATTCGGGCACGATATCATCATCTTCGTCTTGCCACCAACTGAATGCGGTCGAAATAGGATTGATAGGAGATGAATGGTCCGCTGAAGATGACGAAATAACCACTCAATTCAATGGTGCAGACATCCTCATCAGTACCAAAGAACGGTGAGGGACAGACACCGAAAGACCTCGTGAACAGACTTTATCTTAGCCCGAGCCGCTTACCAGTGGAAGTTCTTTTGTGAGTGTCATAATCTCCGTCCGAATTTTCAGGGACACGCTGTCCGTTGATTCTGGAGTGATTATGATCCCAGCCGCGGATATCAGGCGAAAGTTGCATCAAAATTGCAGCGCCAAGCAGGGCGCCAAACAAGTAATCGAGAGGGATCCAGAAGATCCGTCGGCAGCGGCGCTGAAGGAGCCCTTAGATGATAAGGTGAATTTATTTGGAGTCCTATCGACGGAGAAGCTACTGGCTCTAACTTCCGTAAGGGGGAACCCGTTGGAACCGCGAATCGATCGAGCAGGTGATAATTCAGCTATGGTTTTCCAGATCGAAAGAATTCGTGAGAGTTCACCGTATGGTCACCTGAACTCTTGGAAACTGGTGTCGGCGATCGTCAAGTGCGGGGACGATTTGCGACAAGAACTCATGGCCTATCAGGTGCTCAGCATTCTGCAGAGTGTCTGGCAAGAAGAAAAGGTGATGACCCTTCTCGCCCCTCATGTGTCGGCGAGGAATTGAATTGTCCCGAGAGCTAGGTTCATTGCGTTTGTTCTTTTTCATGCTATTTTTTTCAGATACCATTGTGGCTGCGACCCTACAAAATTCTCGTAACGGGTAACGACTCCGGGATGTTGGAGCCTATCATGAACACCATGTCCCTGCATCAGGTGAGGAGGAATGACGAACTTCTCCTTGATCCAACCAACTGTGCGACGTCTACCGCAAGCACCCCCGATTAAAACTATTTCCTCCTCATTTCAGTTAAAACGTTTCCATAGTAATTGCTCTTTGTTATCGTACTTCGAGCGCGAATTCGGACCGCGAAATTCGGAGGCCTTTCTCTCGGCGCAGAGGAATTTCGTGGAAAGTTGCGCGGCCTACGCTATCGTGTCCTACCTAATACAAGTTAAAGATCGCCACAACGGTGAGGGAGAGCCGTCAATCGCTCCTGAATTTCCGTTGAAGTTTTATAATTAGTATTGATTGATTTTTCTGCGATTCTTCCGCGACTCAATCGAAATCCTTCACCAAAAGGTAACATCCTGCTCGATGGAGTCGGCCACCTCATACACATCGACTTCGGCTTCATACTTTCATCATCGCCAAAAAATCTCGGCTTCGAAGCGTCGCCCTTCAAATTGACGAATGAATTCGTTCAAGTGATGGGGGGAACCGAGAGTGATATGTTCAATTATTTCAAAGTAAGATGTTGCTTTGCGTTCTCCGCATGCCATTCAGCCGGTTCTTATCCACTGAATACTAAATGAGTATTTCCTGCTCTCCAGCTACTGATGTTACGGGGGCTGATCGCGGCAAAGAAACATCACGAGCGTCTCGTTTGTGTCGTCGAGATTCTTCATGCTTATGCCCAACTCCCCTGCTTCAATGGTACCGCCGGTGCCTCGGCGGTGAGGTCCCTTAAAGACAGGTGAGCTCATTTGTGAAATTGTTTCGACTCAATCACATTGGAACTAAGGCTGAAAGACGTGACAGGAACATTTCGCGCAGGCTGTAGAGTATTCTCCCTGAGAACGTGAACGAATCCTTGTTTTCCAGATTCATGGTCCACATGACAGACGAGGAGATCGAATCTAAAGTTGAGCAAATGGTCATTTCGTCATTACATTCGCTCACCACTCGTCTCTACGACAACTTCCAATATTTAACGAACGGGATTCATTGAGACTCTGTATGTATGGAACTGCGGTCATCACTACATAATAATCTACACGTTGCGACCGCGGATAATGATTCCGCGGTCTGAACCAAGGTTCTTGACGGCGATCGCCGGGATGGTCCTCGTATTCCTGACCGCATCCATCGGGGCGGCGATCCGAGCCAAGCGACTTAAATTGACTCACTTCGCAAAAATGGCTATATATCTTCTTCTTGAACTCTGCTCAATCGAGCTAAGAAAATTCCTCATCCGTGCTTGAGATTTCGACTCGGAAGAATCCTCCTATTGGACGAGGCTGTGGGCGATCCAGTTATCGGGTATTAGTTGATGTCACTGAGCGGCCTCCGAAACGTTTCTCAAAATTGCTCGGCTTCGTCGATTCCTCTCCGATACAGAGACGCTTTAGAATATCCAGTGGAATTCTTCGGAACTTCCGGAATTCTTCGTTTGTCAAATGTTCGCATTGAAGTCCCATATCCGAGAACAGCTTTGTTACAAGAACTCAAAGGTGTAAACGAAACCCTCCGACATTCCGCTTTGGGATCCGGACAATCACATGCCTGAGCTTGGTGTTTATCCATTGGATGCGAGGCGATGTTGTCGGAAGTGAGCTCCTCTCACGATAGCTCGATATATTGTCCCTACCCTCCACAAGATGCCGAAGATCCAGGTATTGTCCCTACCCTCCACGAGATGCCGAGGATCCAGGTATCTAGGGGAACAAACGTTTTCTCGACGATGCGGGAGCAGATGTCTCATGTGTACCTAGTTAGGAATTAAAGTTTGAGGCTTTCATTAGTGTAAATGATTCTCGGAACTCGAGGAGTTCGGCGAGCTCAAGATGGTCTAATTCTCCTCGATACTTTTAGAATAGCCGAATAATATAATGACAATGTTCAAAGTGTAAATACTGTTTTTCCACGGAATAATAATAAGAACGAGTCGATTTGACTTTCAACACGAAGTGGCGTCCTCATTTCACTCCTTCCAATTAGTCAGGGAATGAAGGTATGTATGTGGGTGCTCGGTTCGGATGGATAGAGCCATGCCGACGTTTGCCAGATCTGCGCGCCTTTGCCAGCACCGCAAAGGCTATGAGAGCACTGTCTCCTCTCGAAAGTCCGATCAGCGCAAGAGACGAATCCATCGTCTCAGATCTAGAAGCGCGCTGCGAAGGAATCAGATAGTGGGAAACTGCTCCCATATCTTGTTTTCGCTTGGTTGGGCCATGCAGCCGAAATTCCACATCCCAAACTTGAGCAGCGCATTCCGCTGGATTCGATGATCGACTCGGCAAGTACCTAGCCCAAGAGTCTCTGACGTGAATTGAGAGTGTCTCCGGTCGGACTCGAGGCAGGAGCTGATTGAGAGAGCACATTCTTCCGACGTCCCTTCTATCGAGTTCGCTCATTTTCCGACCGCAATCTGCTGAAGGTCTCACCTCACAATCGACCAGGTCAGGATTTATTCGGCATTGAACTCCTATCAATCCCTGACAGGGGATCCTCGTTCATCGGGACGGTCATGTGCTCCCAGGAGCGGGCTGTGCGCAATTGTCGAGCAGACGAATCCCAAAGCGCGCTTTCTCCCATCCGCTGTGTCTGAGCAGATCTCTCCTCTTCCTCCAACACGACCCATCCTGGAACAGCTGATGTGAAGCACCCTCCGGACGAAGAGGAGGTCTAAAGGTATTGATTTCCGCGAAAATGAATCGTGGGGATTTTCTTTGCACCGAATAAGTCCGGCATGAGATTACGTGAGTGATTTTCATGCCAAGCGGAGCGGATGTAATTTCAACATGGAGTTGCCGAGACACATCGCGCGACACAGGATGGTCTCAAAATCAAGGGGACGGAGGGGCTCTCAGTTCTCCGCTCATTCTCCCCGCTCCCCTCCTCCGGATCCCATCCGTTGGAGTTTCTGTGGTACGCCGATCGAATGAGCCTGACAGTGATTTGGGTTGCCAGCCCTCCGTCGCCCCAACAGTGAGCGCCTATCGGCGTGAAACCCAGGATAGGACCTGCGCTCACACCTTGATTCTCTTGCAGAAATGTTCAGAAAGTTTGCGAGATTGGTGCCGAAGCGGAGAACGCTAGCCAGCGCCGGTGTACTGACCGCTTCAGGCATCCTTGGCTATTACAGCCTCGAAGAAAGTTATCGGAAACAAATCCGAATTTCTTCAAGCGGTATTGTAAGGTCGTCTCGATGGGGCTGATCATCTGATGATTGCTTCTAGCACTGTTCTGGAATTGGAGAACTTGGAACGGAAGGAAGTATGTAAATATTCGAATTTCAATCCCATAGGTTTCTACGGACCCTCCGGATAGGGACGATAATTTCGGTCGACTACTGGCTCACCAATAAGTGAGTAGACCCCGAAAGCTCTGAGAGGAGGCGTTCCTGACCCGGGAGTGAGCGGAGATATTACTGCGCTCCTGTCATTGGCGTCGAGATTCACTTCCATGAGGAGAAGACGGAGTACTGGACTTTTTTTGGAATCCACAGTTTATCCCCTGACTCCTTATCGGCATGTCATCTGCGTTGTTCATCCCGCATTCTCGATGGATGCCTCAGGAACGGCGGCGTTTACGTGAAATTAGGCCAAGGTCTCGTAGCCATGAACCACATCCTACCTGAAGAATATTTAGATACGCTCGAGGTGCTCCACGACCGGGCCTTGCGAGACTTGCCTCTTGACGAGGTAAGTCGTGAAAGCCAGACAAGATGTCCTTATCCCCGGTGTCGTAGAATCTCCGGAGTGATCCCATCCGATCGATAATCAGGCAATGAGCACCAATATTACGGGAGTGGGTCTCTCGGGCCTTGTTTTAATCGAGAAAAATCGATACAGGTGGAGAAAACGTTTATCGAAGACTTTGGCGACAAACCTCAATCGCTATTCAACTCTTTTGAGCCGGAATGTGTGGCAGCGGCCAGTCTGGCTCAGGTTTTCAAAGCGCAAACCAAGGAGGGTCGTGACGTGGCTGTGAAAATACAGTACAGCGATCTGCGGGCAAGGTTTGCATTTTCGATACTCAGAATGAACTAAGTAAGCTAGCTAGCCTTCTTGCGATATCACCCCTGAATTCGGCCTTGGCACATGGTTCTGGGATCCGTTGACGGATTTCTCCGGATATCTTATTCTCGTAGGTTTTCTGGCGACGTTTGGACTCTTGGAATCCTGGTCTCTCTGGCTGGATGGATGCATCCGGATTACGACTTCAGATGGGTACTGGACTATCTCCGGACCTCATTGGTCAGAGAGCTCGACTTCGAAATCGAAGCGGAAAACATGAGAAAGTGTGCGCGCGACCTCGCCGATCTCCATTTCATCATGGTCCCGGAAGTGAGCTTAAATTATTGATAGCTAGGTAGAGCCCGGTTTCGATCTTTCGAGCGGGTGGGGAAGAGGTATAGGGGGACCCTGGAATTATCACTGACGCTCGAGTTCAGATTGTCGACAGTCTTTCGTCGAAGCGAGTGCTGACCATGGATTGGATCGACGGTATCAAGATCAACAGGAATTCCGAGTTGCAAGAGAAAGGATATTCGCTTCATGATATCGATTTTAAGCTCATAAAAGCATCGTCTACACAAGTTTTCCGTCACGGGTTTCTCCACGGAGACCCTCATCCAGGTAGATACTTGGGCCAGCATGAGCGGATGATTTTCAAGGCTGTATTGAGGCATGCTCTGGAGGTTTGATCAGCTCATGATTCGGGCGGGGGTCCTGTTATATCCTCAGGCAATGTTTTGGTCGTCCCGAATCCGAAAAAGCCGACGGATCCCTACTTGTGTCTTCTGGACCATGGACTTTACGAGCGTCTCGACGACTCGACTCGTTTATCTCTCTGCTCCTTGTGGAGGTCAATCGTGTACAACGATGATAATGGTACGTAGGCATTCATCCTTCACTTTCCGTTGTCATCCTCAATATCTCCCGTTATCATTGCAAGCTACGATGTCTAGCTGGATGGTGAACTGAGAATGCAAGGTCTCTCAAGCTCAGAGGTGGAGGACTGATCCCTCAGAGGTTCTCTAGCGGACCGATGCTCGGGCTTCGAATGGGAGGGCATAAACTTAGATTCCTTCTAAGTTCGTTCTTGCAGGGATGAGGGAGAGCTCAAAACGCCTCGGAGTTCCGGAAGAGAATTATCGGATATTCTGCGAGTTGCTAGTTCAGAGACCTCTACTGTTTCGTGCCAGAAGTGGAGTTCCGCTTGCGAAAGGATTGAGCAAACGCGAAATGCAGTACATGAAAGAGATGGCTGCCAAGAGGTGAGACCTAGATCACTCATCTGGAACATCTGACTTCATTCCCCGATCGGACCGCCTCCAATACATTCGAACCCCGGATCATTCCTGCCTTTCGCATTCAGATTCGACGAAATCATGGCCTGTCTGAGAGTCCTGCCACGGCCTATGCTCCTGGTCTTCCGAAATATAAACACCGTAAGATCCATCGCGAAAACGCACGGTCACCCCGTAGACCGGTTTTCCGTCATGGCTCGAGAAGCCGATCTTGCTCTATTCAGGAGGAAGTTCCGGGATGGAAGGCAAGCTTTCCTCTTCGCGATAATCCTCAGAGAGGGCATATTGGCTTCGGTCAGCCGAAAAGACAAATTAATATTTATCTCGTGCTTTACCCTCTCTCCACAGGATGATACTTTATAGGAAACTATACTCAAATTTGATATATGTGATCCGGCGAGCTCAACTCGAACTGTTCCTCGTTTGTGTTCGAGTGGCAGACTGGGTTTCCCGACATGTACAAAGGATTGTGCTTTACTACAATCAAGACGTCGCGGACCTCGTGGACCATGTAAAGAGGTCCCACGAAAAGCGGGAGCGCTTTCTCGTCGAGTGATCGAATCAGCTTCGCGACAGCGAGTACCAACTTGTAAATACTGATCCGCAAGGAGCTACAGCCGCGGAGACTAAATGCTTCGGAATCCCCCGCGATTTCGGCTTCCCAGAACAACGACCGCATGATCAATAAAGCAGTCTTTCGCTCGAGCGGAGCTTCCGCTACACCTTCCTTGGACCTTCGAATTTTCGAGCCGGAATCCGATACATCAAGTCATTCGGGGGAGAAGACCAGAAGAGCCTGCCGTTCTTCGGGTTTCTGGATCCGGTCCCGACGTGTCTCAGGCTTGGAGCTGCCCTCCCGACTTCCAGAAGAGACACCGTCAATGGGAATCCTACGCTCGACTTCGCCCGATGGGGCTGGATGTCCCACGACAGAGGAAGACGCTGCTCAGCGATTCGAGCGAAGACCCCCACAAAGTACTCAACAATTCGACGAGTTTTTTATTTTTTCTTGCTCTTGGTGGCCAGAGGCTTGCCGTCACCGTGCGACACTCTGGCCCTCATTTCTTCCTCGATCTTAGCGCGTGTGCTCTTCTCCAACTTCGCTTTGATTTTCTGCTTCTCGGTGATTGGTTTTGCTTTGCGAGGTGCTGTGCGATCTTCTCCTGTGGGAGTGAATAGAAATCCATTTCACAACAGTCCATGATTTCAAACCATGATCGAGTCCATCGCCGATGTTCAGGGCCGGGCATTCATCGCGCGCGCGTGCGACGCAATCCGTGGAATTTCGCGGCATTCAGAGCTCCTTCTCCATGGGGAGTCTATGAGAGTGGAGAGGTCCCGCGAGTTTCCGGAAAAAACTCTCGATGAAACCCCAGCCCTACATATGCCACATCGAGCTAGCTGCGGCGGCCTAGCTGGGCACCGTACGGGGATCCCGAACAGCGATCAACGAATTCTCGGATGCACTTACGTTTCAAGACGGGCCTGCTTCTTCTCTGGACCCCTTTTGGAAGGCTGGACTTGACCTTGAGCTTGCCTTGAGACATAGCTATCCGATGTGTTTATTGTACAGGATGGAGTCGCGGTATTAGCCCGGATTATCGGAATCGCGAAAACCGCTCGAACCGGATGACTCTATGTCTCTTCCTCTCGCAGGAGGTGGTACGGTTCGCACCACGTGGTCCCCTAGGACAGACCGACGAGCAAGACCCAAGGCCCGAAATCGAAGCTTCGTCCTCCTGTTTGGAAACCTCTGGGCAGATTCTAGAGCGTGTTCCTGTCGCGGGTCGGCACTGCCACCTCAGTGGTTACCGTGAAGCAGAACCTCGTATGTTTCGAACGAACAACAAACACACACACGACGGCTGGGCCCCTCTCTCTGACACGCAGGGCTGGAGAGTCAACAAGCCGGGTGCTCGTAAAGATCATTTTCATCATTGGTTCTCTCCTCATGAAAACATTCTCACTCAGGTCATGTGCAATAGCGGAGGATTTTTGAGATGGCGGGTTGACGCGCGCGGTGTCACAGCGAGGCCTTCGGGAGGACACCGAGCCGTAACGGGGGCACAAGATCCCGATAGTTCGAAGGTTCTAGGCACCAGGCAGTCAGTCGATCTTGCGCGCGCGGGGATATCCTGAGCGGCAGTCACCAATCAATGAGATTCCGAAAATCCTCTGACGGGAAAGTCGATTAAGCCGTGAATGAAAATGATGACACGAGAGACGAGTCTTCCTTCGGGCTCCGGGAGACTCCTCTTCCGTCAGCATACAAGAAGCGATGATCGGGAGCTCCGACCAGACTACGATCGAACGAGTTATCGGATCTATCAGCTTTATAGATCTCCCAGCGACATACACCATGAATTTCCTCGACGGTCGTGATCATCTGAATCGAGACAAAGAAAAACACGGGACACTAACTGTTCTCCCTTCACGTCTGGATGGAATTTATTGATACAAGCTCGCTACTATCTCCAGAAAATGTCAAGGTACTCGTTGTTGCTGCTGCTCTTGTGACCGCTGATTGAGCTGGCCCGATAATAATGTACACATCACTCCGTCCTTCGATTAGACAATAGAGACAATAAAGTTCTGCACGTCAGATCTACCACAATAGCTGTTCACATTGTTCCAGAGGCCTCTTAGGTTTCTTGATATCTCGATGCCGGGTCTTCATCTCATACGTCGACGCGGCGGATCGTTTCGCACTTCAGAGTGAAATTTTAAAATGTTGACTCGTTCGACCGAGTCGGGTTAGAAGGTTGGGATGGGCATCGTGAAAGTTTTCGCTTCGGAAGTCTCTCGAGGTGACCCTGAAGTCTTGTAAAATCCGGCCGATCATGGGCCTGATACGACCAACAAAACATCAAAATATCTTTGTATTCAACAATAGAATAGAGATTCGCTAGTGAGGGCTTGATGCCTTTCGCCACTTGATAAATGATACTTTCTGGAGGTTGATCGCGGAATGGCCAGGTGCCGGTGAGCAGTTCGAAAAATACAGTTCCGAATGCGTAAACGTCACTACGAGTTGAAAATGAGAGATCTGGGTGCTCAACTCCCGGCCGAAGATCCTTGAGGAGCTCCGGAGCCAAATAATAGAGCCATCCGCGAGGAATCGTCAGGTAGTTTCCTCTGCGGCCTTCTTGACAAAGTTTCGCTACCGAGAACAGACCGAAATCGGTAATGACTACCTTGCCATTCTCGTAGAATATATTCTTTGTCTTGAGATCCTTGTGCAGGATACCTCTCGCGTGTAGGTAGCCCATGCCTGTAAGGAAATGCTCGACGATAGTTCCCGGATCCTGGTGCGTCTCATAGTTCTTAGAATCGGAGCATGGGAAAGCTACTCTGTCCGAATCGCTGCGGAACATACCCAAACAGATCTGCCGCGCTATGCTGCCGATTCGGTTGTGATTGAACTTGTCCGTTTGAAAATGTAAATGCCGATAGAGCGTCAGTCCTTTGCACAAAGATGTCACGATGGCTAAATTCGGTGGTTTCACGCAAGCTCCCATGAACAAGACAAGATTCTCATGCCGCGTCTTTCGGAAAGTTGCGACCTCCTGCCTGAATGTGGCCATTATCTCAGATCGTCTCTGATGTGACGCCGATTCCATGTTGAGCATCTTAACCGCTACAGCACCGTGCCAGTTCCCTCTGAAACGGGAGCAATCGTTTCAAGTTGGCGAATATGTCATCCGTTGAAAACTTCGAAAGGAATAACTGGGCCTAAATAATCCTTCATCCAGTTGAACTCACTTGTGGACGACTCCAAACTGGCCGTCGCCAAGTTTCTCTTCTAGAATGACTTCATCCAGTGGGATATCCCATTCGCGAGAGGACAGCTGCGGGGATCACGAGTAGCGATTATTCATCAGCAGCAATGTTGGATTGCCGTACGATATCCAAAGGGAGCGTTGCATTGCGCCAGCGAAGAACTTAGAAACCAGGAGGATCGAAAGCGCAAGGCAGCCAAGCCTGAGGCGACGTAAACGATCAAGCGAGCATGAATCTCGGTAGGTAACGGTACGGAATCGAAAACTGGGAAGGTTCCTGCATTAGCAGAGAGACCCGGGGCTAGGCAGGAGGGATTTCAGATCATTCATCTCGCAGGAAGGAATGATGTAAGAACAGTGTAGGAAGGTGTCGCGAAGTCTCTCATCCACCCCAGATCGGAACTCCGGAGGCTCGTAGCGACACCGTCGAAGACATATCTTTGAAACTCCGCGAGCATCGCAAAAAGGGAAAAGGAGTAACGTTGTGCAGGAAGAGGTCGCTTGAGCAGCCGAGGAAAAGAATTGGACCGTAATTAATTCGATTGCATACACTGCTCTGTCGCGGCCAGATGTGATCCGGACCATCGGCGTCGCCACCATCGTTCGATACTTGTGAATCCTGCGAGCCGATTCTATGTGCCAACGTCTTCTCACTGTCAGTCTGTGATTACACCAACAAGATTAGTTCTACACATTGTCGAGCGCCTCGATTGTCGCGCCAGGAGACGAGCGGAGCTTGGTGAACAAATCGCTGAACGGTTCGTCTCTCGCTCCGGGTTGGCAGCGACCGGCACCGACAAGCTCTAGAGACGCAAAATTATCCCTGATGAAGAAATCGCAGGAAATTCCTCTGTGCGATAAATGATCCACTTACACTAACGCTACCGGAATTAGAGTTGCCAGAAACGACGGTTTGCTCCGAGTCGGTCATGGAAGCATTCTTCGTTTCTCCAGCGACCGAGAGGTCCCCCTGACTCTGTTGCTCTTTCCCTCCTCGTTTGAGATCATCTTGGACTGGGAATTTGAACTTCCTGCCACTCGGACCCGCCATCACTTGAGGCGAACCGGGAGCCGAGGACGCGCAGGACGACGTCGTGCTGGAGGAGTCTCCAGTCTGCTGAGATGATACTCCGCGTGAATTCCCGGCTATAGCGTGCTTTGGCAATCTCCCTCCCGAAGGGGAATGGCTCCCCAGCGGTCCACTCAGGTTTTCGAATGCACCCTGCTGATATCTTTGGGCGAAGGCGTCGAGAAGCTCGTTTGGAAGACCACAACTCGGGGGCACCTGCAAGGCGTAGAGCGAATTGAAAACGCACACATTCGACGAGAATAGAGCGATCCCCGAGGAACTTGCGGGGAAGAAATGAATCCGTGCGGATGGGAGGTGAGAGACCTGTTGAGCTTCGGAACCAACCTTCTCTACGCAGTCTCGGTGACAGCGGAACTTGCACTCTCTGCATCTGTACCCGAAAAACATTGGTTTATCACATTGTTGGCAATTGGTCACCTTGACGAACGGCGAAAACCGGTGACGAATCGCGTGGCTCATGCCCGGCAGCCGGGGAGAACGAGGAACAGACTGGCCGGTAGAGGTGACGGCGAACCTATCGGCTGCGGGAACAAGATAGATGTCAATAACGACGAACTTACGGACGCTCTCCGAGCCGTCCCGACTCGCTAGTACATAATAATTGAATTGCTCCAGCTTGTCGCTGGCTCGAACATACATTGTTGTGAACGCTGGTGACTTTGGTTGCTGACTACTGCGCGATTTTTCTCGAGATTATCGGAAAAGCAAGCGTCCACCGAAGCGTCGGGCGATGTCGCGTAAGAGGGACTTCTCGAAGGCGACAACCGCCCGGCCGAGCCGGGCGTGGGCTCGGTCTGAAGTCTTCTTCGGGTGAAACGATGGCCTTGTTCTCGATCGGATCGTAGTTGATCCAGACGAGACTTCGGCACCCCTCCACTGCTTGCGATTTCCGGAAACGTAGTTGTTTTACGCGGGATCGGGGGCGTTCTGTGAGGTTGGATCAAGACAGGCAAATTTAGATTGGTTTCCTCATGCGGAGGGTTGCGACGGACTCGCGAGCGGTCGAGCAACTTACTTCGCGGCGCGAGGCAGGATCGGCTTTGGTGGGACCTTAGGCGCGGTTCCTCGGTGGGGAGTTCCAGGCTGAGCCGTCTGATATTCCGCCTTCCCCAGGTATTCCCAGCTGAGATCCTCATTGTAATCGACGAACTGAAAACAGGTTCCGTTTGAGATATCCGAGCTTCTCGCCGCTCGAAGGTTCGAACGAAATTGGAGAGGGGAAATCGCTCCAGACCTTGCCCGTCGGGTAGTCCGTGGTCAGATATCGATCCACGATCATCCGCAGATTTCTCAGAGCAACAACAAGATGGGCCCGATCCTCCGCTTCTCCGTCACAGAGAGCATCTGGAATTGAAGATAGAGGTCAGCGCACGATATACTCGACGAGGATCTTCTGGGATGGCACATGTGAATTCAAACATTGCAGACGAGAGTCTCCCACCTTTTATCTGGTCCTCCGTCCGTTTGAACAGTTGATCGAAGTTTCCACCTGTCACCTCCTTAATGCTGTTGACTCCATTGTCGGTCAGACCGACGATTCTTAGCCAGCAGTCCAACTGGGGGTAACTCTCGAGCTCATCGTAATAATCACCTTGGGAGAAAGCTCTTCGGCGATGGTAAATTTGCCGTGCGGTGTACTGAACACAAACAGACTGAAAGGAGATAAGAAATTGAAGCTCGTCGGTCCAAACGCAAGACTCATGCTTTCGAACAATGAAAATTCGCGCTTGCCCCCTTTGCCTGCAAGGAAACGTCAAAGCAGCTGCCGGAATCGCCTGCTAGACTGCGAGAAGCGTGAATGACTCAGATAGTCCGAGTGGAGGGGCAGGGGGGGGGGGGATTGTGAGTGAGATCGACTCATTGGGATTCTGTTTCCAATGGGAGCCTCTTTCGATCCCCGATCGAGAAACTCACGGAATTATCTATCTAGAACGGGAATCATGACCATCTCACATGGGTGATCTCCTATAAGTACTGGGTGAGTATCACGAGTACTCAAATGAGCTATTTGTTGCCTAAATTCAAAAAGAGTTCCGTTCCCGTGAACTGAGACCATCGAATACAGTCTCAACGTCTCGAATCGGGTGAAATATCATGAAGGTAGCGGTGGAGGAGCTTCCCTCACAGAGTTCACAGGCAAGGGTTTCCGCTTTTCATGTGTCAACATATGACAAGCCGGAGGGCACGAAGAATGGCCATCCCCAATCCCATGGAATTTCCGGCGGCACTGCGGACCATTTCTTTGAGAATCCGTATTTCCAATGTCACCCGAGACCTACCTGGGCACATCGAATTTCCTTCCGAACAATCTCGAACTTGGGACTCAGATTGTTCTTGAAGCGCACCATCCGACAGCACCACAGATCGAGGGAGAATTGGAGTAGCTTGCAAACTTCGAGCGGACTATATTCATAATCGTATCTGACGATGCAAGTGTTTTTTATATCTTCTAACCGCTCTCGGTGTTCCATGGTTCATCACTCAAAGCGGGCCGGCAGACATCAGTCTCATTGGCGCCCCGCCTGCTCTCCTCGCGAGCATACACCACGGACGAAACACAGAACGACTTCGCGCCCCTTCAGCATGGAAATCGGTCGCTGGAATCCTTCCGCATAGATATCCTGTCCTTCCTCCGAAATTTCCGCTGAGCACCAACCATTCGCGATTCGCGGCTTTGTAGAACGACAGCTTCAGTCAGAGTCGAAACCGAACTGAGTCGTAGTGCTGATTGCACTGCTGTCGATTCCCAATTGTGTCAGGAAATTCGGAGTTCATTGACGGACAGAGCTGTCTTAATGTTTGTATTCCTTGACGCCTCGGGTGCCTCTTCGCTTTCCCCAGAGACAACTTTTCCGAAAGCGCCGGTGCTCGAATCGGGAGTTTTCGAGGTACTGCGGAGTCCGCGAGCAATGCGCTGCACTCCTCTTCCCCTTGATCACTCTCACCTGTCTACCCTCTCCACAGGCGAATCTGTCCGCTGAGCAAAGAGATAGAGAGAGGGGCGAATTGGCGGGCTTAAAATTTGTCCAGCTCGGCATACTAGATCCGAGATTAAATGCGTGTATGCGGAACGACTCGGAGTGACTCAAAATGCGATACTGAAGCGAGAAACACGGTCCTGACCATTTGGGCTTGTGCGGTAGTTCCCGAGAAGGTCCGTATGGTATAGACTCCCAAGTGTGTGACCAGAGCGTCAGAGAGAGAGAGTATGAAGAAGCAGAACTGATGAATACAATCAAGTCGACACGCATCTCCGTCTTCTCACTATTCCACTAGGGTAACCCGAACGGACTCTCACAATATGTATCATATGAACATGGTTATCATATGAATATGTTATGTGCTTCATATGAATCATTCATGCATCATGTACTATTTGAATATTAAATGTTTTATGTATCCGCATCAATATTATAAGTAGAAAGGTGTGCGTAGTAGACACTAGACACATAAACCCCAAGGAACCAAGGGATCTCGAGAGCTCGAGCACCCCGTCCACGGCATCGCTGAAACAGCGGAAGAATCGGAGGTCCGCCATCTTGGAACCTACCTTATGGCCATGGCCGACTCTGTTTATAATTTGTTTTGATGGTGAACAACACGGGATCCCATCGGAAGACCTGCCGATTTTAGACTGGTATCAAGCGATATCGTTCTCCTAGCAGGAGGAGGACGCAAACGTCTCCCTGATTCACCGGCGGCGTCCGTGGACCTACAGGAACTTCTGAAGTCTCATCGCTGATTCGGATCATCGCTCTCGTTCATGTCACGGATTCGCGGATCCTAGTGAAGCCGGATCTGGCTGCCAGTTCCAGGAGTCCGAGGAAAGTATTTGAAGCTCTGAACAGTTTTTAGAATCGTCGGGCACCCCATTCAGATCTTTTTCGGGACCTATTCCGTACCTCGTACCGAAATGCGCCGCAGTCATTCGAGATCGCCGCCGGGTCGAGACTATCGGGACCGAGGACGTGACTATCGCGATAGAGACCGCGACAAGAGGAGACATGATCGCTCGGGTCGTGACGCCGACAGGAGGGATTACCGGGACAGCCGAGACGACAGAAGAGACTTCAGAGAGGACAGGCGGGACCCGAGAGAAGACAAGAGGGACCGAGATCGAGATTTGAGAGACGACAGGAAAGAGCGTGACTTCCGATCCGAAAAAGACGAGAGCAAGTATGGCTCTCGGAGACGTAGTCGTTCCCCGATGCCGCGTCGAGAGCGTCGTCGGAGTCCCGATCATAACGCAAGTGGGGGAGACGGTAGGCCTTCGGGCTCAGGCCAGACGCGGAACGCGGTCCCTGATTTCCTCATGGAGAGGAAGCCCATACGCGAGGAAGATCTCGTGGATAAAGACGACGAGGAAATCCAGATGATGAAGCTCATGGGATTCGGAGGCTTCGAGTCGACCAAGGGCAAGAAAGTGCCGGGCAACGATGTCAGCGGAGTTCATGTGATCCAGAAGCGGAAGTATCGTCAGTACATGAACAGAAAAGGAGGTTTCAATAGACCGCTCGACTTTGTTGCTTGATTCAGTGATAATGCGCGCGCGGGAGAAAACTTCTTCCCGAATCGGAACGACAGTAGTCGTGGAGACTGTGCGAGGAAAAATAAATCAATTCCTAAGGGTTCTGTAATGAAACCAGATGACGAGGAATTATTCCATGGTGACAGCGTCGAATGCCGCAAGAAATTCGCTGGCATTTCAGTTTGGCAATTTAAACAAACGAGCTGTATCGGCATCACAGGTTTCCCTGATCTCCGTCTGCAACCCGCTGCCTCAACGGAGTTATGGCGATAGCGCGGCCGGGTGATGGTGACTCTAATTGGCTTGCCGAGGGTACCGACTGCCTTACCTTGGACTTCGGACCATTCGAATCAGCGCATCTATGGACACAAATGCCCTCGTGCGACGAATTTGTCGGAGCGAGGTTTGTTAACTTTCATTTGCAGTAGAGCTCAAACCGGAGTTCGAATTCTAATTCCGGCCAGTCAGCTTTCTCGATATCCAGTAACTCGAATATCACCCATCTCACCTTCAACCTTCGTCGATCGAGGAGAATCGCCCGAAATATTGGGCTATGACACAAGAACCCCCGAGAATCGAATCAATGGGAGGGGAATGAAAAAGTTTCTTTGATTCTTCATCAGACGAAGCAAGCACACGTCGGCAGCCTACAATGACGCTATATACATTTTCGGGGGCGACAACGGAAGAGAGATGTTGAATGACCTACTGCGCTTCGACGTTCGCGATCGATCATGGTCATCGTGCCGGAAATTCGCCACGAGTGTCGCGCCAGCACCAAGGTCAGTCTTCGTACTCGGCATCCTGTACAGTCTTCGATATACAGGCGCATGAGACGAAGGTCCCAGGGTAGCGCAGATCTTCAGGCTTCCCCAATCGAGACATTAGAAGCCCTCATTAGAATACTCTGATCTGACCAGGTACCACCACTCGGCAGTCGTTCACGAGAACTCGATGTACGTTTTCGGGGGTTACACAGGAGATCTACATTCCAATCAAAATTTGGCGAATAAAAACGACCTGCACGAGTTCCGCTTCACCAACGGACAGTGGATAGAATGGAAGTTCGACGGAAGGTTAGTCCAATCCTCGACTCACCAAATTATCAGACTCCATCTCCAGCCCGCCGTTCCATTTCCTTCGCACTCGCCGGACGCTCGCGGTCATCACGACTAGGAGGAGCGATCGGAACTGCATCTCCTAAGAGGATGTCTGACGGCAATTCATGCTCGCCTTCCCAGGAAACCTGTGCCCCGCTCCGCCCATGGGGCCGCGGTCTACGACAACAAGATGTGGATATTCGCGGGGTACGATGGTAACGCGAGACTGAACGATATGTGGTGCACGGCGCTAAGCAGTGCGACGCAAGGACCCGCTGGGAGTCAGATGGAGAAAAAAACATGGGAGGAAGTGAGTCACATCTGGAATTCGATACCGTCCCCGTCGTCAGAATTTCCTGATCGATCGAGATCGTCCCCTTGTACTTTCTCGAGGAGCTCTCTCTGACTCTCTTTCGTTCCATACGTAGGTGAACCAACGTGGCGAAAGGCCCCCAACTTGCTGTAATTTCCCTGTTTGTGTAGCCCGAGACTCGATGTTCGTGTTCAGTGGCCAGAGCGGTGCCAAGATAACTAACTCTCTGTACCAGTTCCACTTCAAAGACAAAATGTGAGTTCCTCCGTCCAAAGATTTTTTCCCTCTGAAGATGACGCTGTTATGGGGGAATCGCAATCGGATTGAGATGAGCTTTAGGCTTGGGAGGGAATTCTGACGGAAATTTTCTCGCTGTAATCCCGACAGGTGGACTCGCATCACGACTGAACACATTCTCCGAAACGCACCCCCGCCGCCGACGAGGAGATACGGACATACCATGGTGGCTTATGACAGGTAATATTCACGGACGAACCGCGGTAGAGCGATCCAACACCACATTTCCCGGATAAGCTGCCAGAGATACGTACTTGTACTCTCGAAAATATTCTGGGAGCTTCGACTCGATTGCAGACATCTGTACGTTTTCGGAGGGACGGCGGACAGTACGCAGCGGAACGATCTCCACTCTTTCGACTTGGACGAGAAGATTTGGAAGATCGTAGAATCTGCGCCTGGAAGCATTGTTAGTATCGTAGCAACGATATCCGACAGTCACATGAGAACTGGGGTGGGCGTCGGCTCTCTCTCGGGGAAAATCATAGATTTACGTCTTCCCGTATGCAGGTACCTTCCGGGAGACTTTTCCACAGTGCCGCCGTGATCGCGGACGCCATGTATATTTTTGGCGGCACAAAAGACAACAACACAAGGTGGTTTCAAGTTTTTTTCATTGCTTATTGTCCATGAGATTATCAGCCGATATCTGCGAAGACTCATCGGAGAGATTGATCACTCATTCCGTACATGATTTCGCAGATCTCGCGAAATGTATCGTTTCCAATTTTCATCTCATCCCAAGTGCACGCTGCACGAAGATTATCGAAGATTACTCCAGAGTAAATTGTTCTGTGATATAGAATTTCTCGTGGGCCAAGAGAGTATAGCCGTGCCGGCCCATATGGCATTCGTGGCTGCCAGATCGGATTTCTTGAGAGAGAAGATCTTCAGAGCGAAGGTACCGCGGTCCTTAGAGAGCATTTGCCTGCAGCTATCGGAAACAACCTTCAGACTTCCATTTTTTCCTTGGCGACAATGCAGTCTGCACCTCAACCTGACTGCTCTCATTGAAGGAAAAACACGAAGCCTCCCCGGGAGCATCCGGTATTCTATCCGTCTGTCTGCCGGATGTCACGCCCGAGCCCTTCCAACTCGTCCTGACATACATTTACACAGACAGCATCGATCCTACAGAGAACGACAGGGAGCAGGGCTCGAATCAAATCGTTCTTCTCATGATGGAGGTTCGTCGCAGGAATTTCCCCCCCATTTTTCTTGGCTCCCGTTGAGAGAATCATACTCTGAGAAATGTCCGATCCACAAATTATTTCAGGTCTACCGTCTAGCTGTGCAGTTCCATATGCGGCAGTTGGAACACTTGACCGTCCAATATTTGGAGGCCGCTATCAATCATAACAACGTTCTCCTCGCGGTACAGAATGCAGATTCCTTGAAGTTGGATTTCATCAAGGTAGAAATTTTGATGTATCCCGAAGACTTTGATCATACGATCCGTACGAACCGGAGTCGACCAGGGTGAATCGCAACTCCTTCTTTATCTATTCAGGAATATTGTCTCCGATTCATCGTCAAGGAGTGCAATTATAACCACATTGTGATGTCGAAAGAATTCGAGACCATGTCGCAGCCGCTCATGGTCGAGATTATCAGGCGGTAGGTCTATCCCCTTGATTCATTGCCTGCGGAAAGAACCTGTCGGAAGCTCGGCAGAGTCTCACTGCTGCAAGATCCTCGGGATTGACGACGTCGACGAGGAGCTCAAAAATGAGGAAAGTCTTTCATTTTAGGCGCCAAGTTCCGGCACTTCGCTATACGGCACCCGCGAGCGAGAGTCCACCCGACGGATCGGGCTCCAATCTCGAACAAGACATGTCAACCCTTCTGCGCGAAATTGGAAAAGCATCGACGGATCTGACCGACATTACTCTCATGCTGGATGGGCTCGTCGTCAGAGCTCACAAATGCGTGTTGGCCGCGAGGTCAGCGCCCGCTTTTCTTCATCAAAATCTCTGTATCCATGCCTAACTCGGAAATAACGCGACCTTTCCGTCCTAGATGCTCGTATTTTGAGGCTATGTTCCGGTCATTCATGCCGCCGGACAACATTGTTAAGATAGCGATTGGAGAAATGGTGCCTTCCGAACAGGCCTTCCATACATTATTAAGGTGAATTCCCGGAGAGGAGAATTCTCTGACTATCTTGATCTGAAGCTTCGCGGGACAATTTCCCACTGAGATGAGCTTGATCCTCAGATACATCTACCATGGGGATGTTGAAATGCCGCCCGAGGACTCCTTGTACATATTCTCCGCGCCCTTCTTTTATGGTTTCACCAACGGTAGACTTCAAGCTGCGTGCAAACAGAACCTTGAAAGAAATGTCACGACCGACAACGTCATTCAGGTTAGTTATGAGATCCATGGCACAGAAGAGTGCGTCGCTTTCGTGTGAGAGGAAACCCCGCTCGTCGCGAGATTCCAAAATCCACTCGTTTTCGCCATAGGTTCTTGAAGCTGCTGATAAAATACAAGCCACTGATATGAAGAAGCATGCCCTGAACCTGATAGTCCAGCAGTACCCGAAAGTCGCAAAGGTAATTCGCCTGGGAATAAAAAACTTGAACGTTATCACGGAGTCGGAGGATGCTCCTTCCGAGTCTTCGCGTACCTTCTAATTGGACTTGCGTCGCAGGTTGCTCGTCTCCGCCAGTTGTCGAGGGATCTCCTGTTGGACATACTCGATTCGCTTGCTGAAGAAATGGGCCGTTCCGGAAAACTTTGTGCCGATACCAGCAGTCCTAGTCTTTGTGGCCTTGACAGTTCCTGCTGTCAGATGGGCAGCAGCGACAGCAGTTATTATACATTAGACAACATTCCGAATAAGGAATAGCAATCTCGTCGGTTTTGAATCGAATTTTGTATATATGGGAGCGTGACAGCTATCTGTTGGCAATAAAATTATCACCGGTTATTTCAGTCCCGTTTACGATCTGTAATCACAATCGGATGAAGCTCGCTCCGCACTTGCGCGTCGCTAATTAAGAGAGCGAGAGACCTACGACGGGAATCTCAGTCTATGGAATCGAAGAAGCGAGCTGCTTCACTTTCAGGAACTGTCCGCAGGGATCCTCTATCCTTACACCCTTCCTCAGACGGACGGATCGAATGATTCCTAGCAACTACGTCGATGTTCGCTCCGCGCGAGCAATCTCGACTGTGCGAGAATGTCGGAATCTATTATCTCTAATCAAGTATTCGTAGAGTTTATCCAGCGAAGCTTTTATTCCAATTTCTCACGAGGAGTCTCCTAACAAGAGATCGATGAGCTCCAAGATTACGGAATGCAAACCTTGGACTCGAGTCTTCGAATCACGGGACCGCTTCAGCATCTGAATGTTCCTCGGGTGGTACCGCGGCGTCTCGGAGCTCGGCACTCGAGGGAACGATGGTTCCCGTAAAAAGATTTGATAAAGGGCTCTCCCGCGCTGGAGAGAAGCCTCGGATCATGTCTGCACCCTGGTCGAAAGCATTCGAACAACAGAAACGTCCAATCATTGCCCCGAACGCCGACTGGGGTTTTTGCGATCGCAGTGAGCGACACCGACCCCACCACTCTCCGCTTCCATAATTCTATCGACGCTACGATATTCCTAAAGCTACAAATCTCCCTCTGGTACAGCGGACCTGAGCGTCGGCTTCGTTTCGACCTCCGCGAGCTATTATTTAAGTACAAAAAAATTCTCACGCGCTATAATCATCTCCACGCTCTTTTTCTGCTCGGATCCTGAACGATTAGTTTTCCGGTATGATCAACATTTCTCGTCTTGCATTCTAAGAGTATCAGGCTCAGATTAAAGTCTCTCAACTCGCGCGCGAATCCAATTGCTGTATGTGCTCTCAACACTAGTCATAGAGGCTAGTGACGATGGTACGAGCCTTTTCTGGGCTTGTCCCACGTCAGACTACCTAATTAAACCCGTTTAGATAAACCGCTTCCTTGGCTCGGCTTCACTTCGCAATATCCAAGGTACGGTCTACGGTTTCGTCACTACTCACTGCCGTCGTCTTTGACCTTTCTTCAACTCCTTCCTAACAATAGAATTCAGGAGCTAATCGCTCCGACATAGAGAATACCTCTAACTCAATGCTTGTCAAAATATAACCGATTTCCAGGAATTGCCGACTGGCAAGAAACGGGAGGGTGGACGGGGAAGAATTTACTCAGCGACAAGCACACGTTGTTGTCCGTCGATGTATCGCGCGGTGAATTATTGCACTTATACACTGAATAATTTTGTCATGTATTCACTCCGAGACTCCAGGAGACTCTCACAAGGAGTTCATGAGCTGCTGAGTTCACTCCACGCGAAATCATCGTATCTGCGCATCGTTCCGTGAATAGAAAATTGCGGGAAGAGATTCTGATTCTGACGGACTTTCCTACGGTGGTCGACAATATGAGCATAGCTTTCAGTTTTGACTGCGCATGGTTCATTTACGCTCAAACTCATCGGAAGAAACGCCATCTCCCAATTTCAGGAACAACTCTCGAGTTCGTTCATATTCCCATCGGGGCTTCCACGCAGACACACATGGGGAGAATTCATGCGAAAGAGTTATACTTCAAGAGAATTCGACCGTCGTAGCCTCTGTGAATCCGTGACACGGCCGGCCCTGCGTGTCGTCGCTGCTATGCTAGCGTATTTTTCGACCGTGCGTCATCTCGATGACATCTCGGAATACCCCTGCGACGCGCCGCGGCGCCCGCTCCTAGACAGTGCATATGCCTCTCATACCGTCAGCACAAATATCCTCTATCAAAACGTTTAGTAATCGCATATCGCACAGGGCGACACTTAGTGAATAGCAAACGATCATTTTCGGTCAACACCTCGCCCTGATAATGTGGAACAGTAGGGTTTAGACCTATCTACCAAAACATCATCACGATCGAATCCACAGAACTACAAATGCGAAGCACGCTAGATCTTATCACTCCGTAACACGTAAGTACATTGGTGAGACGCATACAGCCGGACCCCTCGAGTTCCTAGTCAGAGGAAACGGTAATCTGGTTTGAAGTCGACGTGATGCGGAATTTTCGCTCAATCCTCTCAGTCCCGCAAGACGCTCAGTAGAGGCGAATCATCGAGGTCCGGATGGGATGTCCCCGACCCCTGCGGAAAACATCGTTCGGAAGCCTCTTGATATTGAAAATCCTGAGTCCTATAGGCTCTGAAAGGCTCAACATCATATGCCGATCTTCACCAGACGGACGCGGCAGAACTCGAGGTTTGTCGAGCACTCAGCAACAGTCACAATACGACGGAACGTCTCATCACTTCTCCTCATCTGGATCGAGTCTTCACAATTCTACCACGGGATTCCTCTGTTTTTCTCGGATCGTCCCCGGATGGTTCTCATCTCGGATGGGTTGTGTCGTAATACGAATCCTCTACAAACGAGAAAGAATAGGCTCAACCAGACGCCTGTAGTTAGGTCTATTTGGCGAAGATGGAAGGAATGAATAAATCAATAACCTACCTCCTTCAGAGACCCTCTAGCGTTGTAGAGCTTATACGACGCAATTATGGGAATCATAGCGACCGAAGATAGCGCGAAAGCCCAACCGATAGCTGAAAATTAAATTATATAGGATTCTGAGATCACCTCTGAGATGAATGAAGCAGGGGGGGACCTCCGACGCAACGGCCCGCGAGTGAGGACACTCAGAACTTACAATTTAGTCGAGTTGAAAAATCTCACCTTCTGTCCAGGGTGGGTAGATGTAATCATTATACTCGACCGGACCCGATCCAAAGATGGCGGAAATGATCACGATCTGTAAGGACAGAGAGAAAACGAGCTCAATCATCAATCGGGGACGATTCGGGATATACCCCCCCTCCGTTTCAGAACCCTGTGCAATACACAACTTGGCAGAGACATTCTGTTTTTTTCTGTTTTTTTTTCCCGGAAAGGCTCGCGACAACCTACCACCAGGAAGAGCGGTGACACGAATTTCCAGCAGCCCCGCCAGAAGAACCCAGGAGTGATTCCGAGCATTTGTTGAATATCTCCTGAGAAGCGATCGAGTCCATAGACCCAGGACACGGCGAGAGCTTCGAAGAGCGCACTGCACAGCAAAGATATTCCCGCGGCATATGTGTCAAACCAGGTGACCATGTATCCACCTCCCTAAAATACAGAATGATCGACACCTGCACTCCAACAAGCTCGAAGATGGCTCATCCGGAGAGGGGAGCTTCAGTGGATATGTCGCTCACCCTGGTGACGTTGATCATCGACATTGAGAACGAAGCGCATAGGACGAACACAGTGAACAATTCCCTCGGAATTTTCCATCGTCCAATGCGAAACTTAAACTCGTCCATGAGCCCGGTGATGACGGATTCCAGTCCTCCCATCTGTGAACACACAAGCTCAATGAAGGCCATAACCCGAATCAGGCAAGCGGCGTTATTGGCCAAAGCGCCGATCCTGGATATCTCAACTCACAGCGCTGTCGAGACCAAGAGTCAGTAGCATGACGAAAAATAGCACCGACCAGAAGGGAGCACCGGGAAGAGTCGATATAGCTTCGGGATACACTTGGAATACGAGTCCATGTCCTTCGGTTGCGACCTAGAGTTGCCGAATCGAATCGGTGGAATCCTGTTCTTTCATTTATTCATCCTGCGGGCGGCTTTTATTCTGAGAGCAAATTCAAAGGAGTTCTCTCACCTTATCGATAGGAACGCCTTGCTTCTTCGCCATGTAGCCCAAGTAGACGAATATGACGAATCCAGAATAGAAGGATGTACCGCTGTTCACGCAAGCGGTCATAAGACAATCCCTGAATTACGAGAGGGGGAGCGTGTATGTACATACCAACATTTTACCTCCATCATACATTTATATGGGTAGCTTGCGCGCCTCTCTGGTGTCCGGCGGGACTCTCCGATCGAGAGCTCGATGAATATATGCACTCGAAAAACTCACTTATAACAATTGTTCGTAAATGGGTTGTACGATGCGTAAGTCAGATGAACGCCGAATCCAACCCCAACCGAGAAAAATACCTGCATTGGAAAATCCGTCTCAAAAACGGGATGGAGGAAACCTCTGGGAGAGTATTCAAGGTACTGTCTCGAGTTCCAATTATCTGACCTGGACCGCTGCGTCGACCCAAACTTTGCTGTCGTACAGTTTCGAAACGTCTGGTCTCAAGTAATATAAAACTCCTTCGTCCGCTCCAGGCAAGAAAACCCCCCTTATGAGCAGTATGGTAAGGATGACGTAAGGAGCGGTGGCGGTAAACCAAACGACCTGCGGGAAGCGTGAGATCAGTGGGTCGGATTCATGGACCTAATTGGACTCTGGGAACGGCGGGCGATGTTTTCCGTGATGATCCCTTTGCCTAAAACCTTTCAAATGACGCCTATCGAACTATTTACCTTTCCCGATGAATTGACACCTTTACAGAGAGCAACGTACAGGATACAGAAGACAAAGAAGACGCAAACCACGAGCTGCCACTTCGGTACACCAAGATCATGCATACCACTCGACGTGTGCAGTTCTAGAACTCCTCGACTGCAATGGAAAGGAGAGGGACTCGTCATTCGGTCAACGAGAGATCTCGGTTTGGGCTCAGGAGCCCGGGACGTGAACTGGAGACTTCCAAGCTCCACGCTTGTCTTTCTTTCTGGAGCTTCTCCGTGATAGTTCGACTCACTTGAAAAATTCGAGCGCCGCCGAAGTTCGGTTTTCTGCGGCGATGCCAGCCTCCTTCGCGCCCGAGTAGCAAGTCGGAGTATTCCAAGGATTCCCACAAGTCGACCAAGGGAGCTCCGAGGAGAACGATGATATGACGAAGTAGATTGCCCAACCAATGATGACATTGTAATAAAACGACACGTACCACGATATCAAAACAGCACAGTAGCCGACACCTGGAGCGGTGCAGACTCACGTAGATTCAAATCTTTGAACGGAACCGAAAGTCCCCCATAAAAGACGTGGGTGAATCTCATCGAGTACAACAAGCATCGACCAACCTTTGAACAGAGGACACATGTTCCAAACGCTGATGGGCCCTGAGCGATTATATTGCCCGATGACGAGTTCCATGTAGAACAGCGGTAGAGCGCCAAACAATAACATAAGTGTATAAGGAATAAGAAACACTCCTAGAATGAGAAGATGTAAAGTTCTTTCATTCTTTCTCTTCTCCGTAGCTCGATGACAAGGGGGAATGGAAGGTTTCCTAGTTTTCAGACCGTCACGGGAGAATCGGATTCTTTACCTCCCCCGTTTTTGTAGCACAAATATGGGAATCTCCATACGTTCGCTAAATCTACAGCGAAGCCTATGATCGAGAGCAAGAAGTCCGCTTTCGATTGCCATTGTGGTCGATCGCCATCTTCTTTCGACTTGAAGATAAAATGTGAGCTTCATTAGCAGGGGAAGGAATTTCGACAACCTCGGGGAGAAGTCGCGATCCTCGCAGAGTCTATACAATGATAGGCCGAAGGGTGTCGTTATCAGCATGCTAGAGGGAGACCAACATGGATTGAGTTCCTTTCTGTCGGACTGTGTTCATCGCGACCGGCAGCGTTCGATAAACTGTTGCCGACGAGTACGACTTGGGTGTGACTCCCGCTTCCGCTAAGACGTTCAATGGCTGCTGTGTCTGAAATTCGATGTCCGTCTGACTACTGACCTCTACATTGAGTCGGAATGTTCAACTACGTACCGAAGCTTCGCTGATTCCAGAGAGAGACTCACCGCAGGATATGGGCGTACTTGTGTATGAACAGTATCCATCATCTTTGGTTAGGCGTCGCAATTTCTTTTTCGCAATTTTCCCTGGAATACGGTCGAGAGAAACTTTCATGATCGCTCGGGGAACCGGGCGCCGCCGGTCCATTCCCCGCATGTCAGCCTCGAACAGTTTTCGATCGGGACTGCTTGGACATCTCGGATGACTCAACTTACCGGCCTTTGACGGGGGAGTGTCCATTTCAGTTTCACTTGTGTCCTCCTGCGACGGAGTCACGATGCTATGGTCCTTCATCTGACGAGAAAACATCAACATTGACACACGACAACAGGACATCAAGAAATACGGACTCCTCGATTGCCTTCGTCGGTAATCGCGCTCCGACTCATCGAAAAGCGAATACTGAAGCTTAATGTAGGTCAAATGGAGGAACGCGAATATAGTTCTTATTCTCTACTCTCTCGTATGGGATCATATGGCGTTGAAACCCAGTTTTCTTTCCGAAATTCATCCAAGTGGGTGGAGCAGCAACCTCTTCCCTGATCCCACGAGGGCTGGGAATGGTTCCGTGTTTCCCGGAACCTCGTCGATCGGCAGAAGAGGAGATCGCTGCGACTTTCGAGGAGATTCCTCTCGATATTCCCCTCGAGAGAAGGGGAACATCTGAATCAGGAGCGCAACCGTCTCTCATTCCATCGAATTCTCATCGTCGGAAAGGGGATGTCGCAGCTGTGAAGCGATATTTCTATAGATTCCTCCGCGAACTTTCCCGAAAAAATCAATCTCTCTCTCTCTCGAGAAGTAGGAGGCATGATACAGGGTCGCGTATTTATTGTAGTCTGTTCGTCTATGACAATGGCGTCCGCTTGACAAAATCAAGTTCCTCGCGAAAACACCTCCCGTCGCGTTCCGAGGTCGTGCTAAGCCTCCGCGACGAGGTGAAGTAGGGAATGTTGGGGAGATTTCAACGATCATCATTGTGGGCGGACGGGCGGGCAGGCAGGCAAACGGGCACCCAGCAAGTCGGGTTGGTTGACTTGTTCGGCAAGCGGGAGCTCCTCTTTGACAGGCAAATATCTGCTCCCTCGCCGTCGACGTCCCCTGGCCGCCCGCTCGCCTGCGTGCGTGCGCCTGCCCGCCAGCCCTGCGAGTCTCTTAACCCAGGGGGACCCGTCGTCTTTTCTTTTTGTTGTCCTCTCTCCCGTTCGGTCCGCGGCCAGCCAAGCGACCGACCGACCAACCGGCAAACAGGCAGGCCGTTCGTTCTCTGTCACCCGCTTCGAAATATGAGGTCCGAACGGAAGGAAGGAAGAATGAAAGTGAAGAGAGAAGATCATCGCGCAAACCGCCTCTCGCGCCTCCGGGCCCCGGCTCCTCTATGCCAGCTCGGCAGACAGGCAAGCCGCCGGCTGTGTACGTGAGCGAGCGAGCGAGCAAGGGAACCAGAGTGCGTATGAATGAACGAACGAACGAAAAGAAGGTGAGAGCAAACGGGAAGGGACTAAAACGAGGGACTGGCGCGGTGACAAATATGAGAATAAAGCTTAGTTCGGAATTCGTTTATTAAATTCTCCTTCTCCCTTGACTATCATCTTGGCGCCTTTTCTCTATCGCCCTGCCGCAGCGCCCCCTCCTTGAGTACCTCACTGGCTCACTTACTCGTTTGGTCGGTCCGTCAGTCGGTCGAGCGAGCGAGCGACGGATTACACTGAAGAATTCGTCGTCATTTTCCCGCTCAGGGAAAACTTCACTTCAAGTAATTTTGTAACCCTAACGCGTTCATCAAATATTTTTCACAATCTATACGAGCCGTAGAATTCATATCAATGCCCCTGTTCCTCCCGCGAATTTTTTTCTCCCACATTATACCGGCGCCGTGCACAAAATTGACCGGAACGCCGTTGATCCTCGCCAGAGCCATGCCGGGACTCCTCACAGCCAACTTGGAGTTCCATGCATAGCGGTGCGTGGAAAAATAGATTCGGTCCAGGCCTCGTCGGGCGCGTAACGATGGACTCGCAGAGAGAAACAGTCTGTTTACCTATTCCGACTCAGGGAGCATGGATAGTTGAGTGAGGTTTGAGAGAAAGGAATATGTGCAGCGTGGATCCTTTTCTCCCGTAATTCGCTTTCCGGGATAAGCTCCCTCCGCGAAGACCCTTGACGAATATCCCGACGAATATGTCGACGAAGATCCCTGTCGGCGACCCCTTACCTATATGACTTCCCTGTTCGAGCAGGCCATTAATCAATTAAGGGACCTGGTGCCGACCGTGCACATCGACGGCATTCGGGTCCCTGGCCGCGCACCTCTTGGCTGCTCATGCTCGTTAGTCGGCAGCGCTATCAGCCCAGCTGTCCCGTCGGTGACTTCTCGGGTCTTTCGGACGGACCCCCTACTAGAAGGCCGATCGGAAGGACTTCCAGACCTAGGAGCCGATTGAAGCCACAGCGCCAGCGTCAACATTGAAAAACCCGATACGAAATGGTCGATTCAAAAGAAAATCTGGGAAAAACAATCCCTAGTAGCATTGCACAGAATGCACGCAACTTCCGTTTGGGGCTTCAACCGATTCGAAGTTTCTAGAACACAGTGGAAGGCAACCGCGGTACCACAATTGACCTACGCAAACGCAGTAACCGTTGCAACTGGGAAATTACTCGCAAAACTCGAACAACGGCAGAGAGATGCGGGGAAAAGGGGCATTATGAATCACATCCTATAAAACCGCGAACGAATCCATCACCGGCGAGCTCGGGTGATCCTCCTTTGAAGCGAGGGAAGCCCAGAGCAAATTGAGGTACCTATATGAAAAGAATCGAAGTCATGTCTCATGACTAGGGCTGTGCATCACGCATAATGCATATTTTTATGCATACTGCATATTTCGCCGATTTCTGAGTTTTCGTGAATTTTTATATAATTCCGTCTTATGAGCTCCCATATATGAGTTTTCAATCTCAAGTCGACAGCATGTCGACTTCTCCTCACGAGCCAGGAAAACTTTTTCGGGCTGGACCACACAGCCGAGGTTTAATCGCAGTCCCGGGTGCTGCTGTTCACATTGCTCCCGAGGACGGATCCATAGAGCAAATGTACCCAGGAGGATCAAGGCCGAGTACCTGCCTTTCCGTAAGGAATATTTTGTCGGCAACAGGGATCGAACCCACGCCACCTCCCGATCGAGCGGCGATGTTGCGGCATTTCACGAAGTGGAACGCACGTTTGCACGAGAAGTGACAAACGCGCTAACCACTCGAGCACCCGTCGGTTCTCACGAGCCAGAGCAAAATCTGTCGAAAACCCTCCTGATGAAGTACGTTCAGATGATTCCAGGGTGCCTCAGCTCTGACTGCCGATGTTGGTAGGCGGCGTGCAACCGTCGACGCCGTGCAACCTCTGACTTGAGATGTAGACTGCCGCCAAACATTCGAGAGAGCTCAGTTGGCTCTGGTACCATGCGAAGAGGAGCGTTCTTTCCCGCGGTATAGGGCGATAGTGCTAGACAACGGGAACTCATTCCTCTTTGAAAAACTAAAGAAATCGGTCGTGGTTGCTTGTAACAAGGATCTCTTATAAAAAATCCGTGCATATTTTCATGCATATTTGGCCGTATTTTTCGTGCATACTGCATGCATATTTTCGAGTTTTTGGTGCATATTTTGCACAGCCCTACTCATGACTCATGACAGGTGGCCAACAGCGTTACTGAGTATGATGGAGATAGTGGGCATACGAACAAAAATGTACGAAAGGAACACCCGAAAAGGACATACAACTGCGATACAATCGAAGTTGCATATTCAGTCTCGGGACTCGGGAGCACCATGTTTGAATACCTATAACTCTCAGATAAAAAAAAATCAGAGAGACCCAGGAGAGCGTCTGGACTCCAGACAACACAGACATGATGCAGAACAGATGATGAGACAGAACATGATGCTGAAATCAAGCCTCGAAGTTTACCGGCAAGGCAAGAACAGCCTCGGTATCCAAACCTTCCTCTACGGAAACCGAAGAGAGGCACTCTCCTGGCCTTGGCCAGAGTGGGAAAAATAACCGACGAAAAGCCGAGGTAGGTCTATTGACCCGCAGCAGGAGGACACCTGCCCCAGATGCGGAAGATTTGAAGCGACTGTAAAACATGTGATCTTCGAATGCAACGACGCATACTACACGGACGAAGATTTACTCTAAAGATTAGGCCTCCTAGAGAGAATACAGGACCCTTCGATCGTGACAAAAACCAAACGAATCCTAGAAAAATGGGAGAAGGAAACCAAAGATCTGCTTAATAGCGCCTGACATGAAAGGCTGATGCGTCATCTTCTTCTTCTTCTTCTCTATATATAAAAATCTCCGCAGGGTTTCTATGTTACCTATGCTCGCCAAAACTGCTGAACGGATTCTCTCATTCTTAAACTTGACAACATTAACCATACCCATTGCGGGATGGTTTGTATACGCTCAAAACCCTATTTCTGATTCCCCAAACCCCCAAAGTTTGCCTCTTGCCTCAGTCGGCTCAACGTCGTCGTCTTTTTTGGCGTTTCTCGAGCGGTACAATCCGCTCGGCGAGGGGTAGCGAGCAACCTTACACGACCGAACGGGTCGTAACGGGAGTTCGATCGCTCTCTTCGTTTCATCGTCCCCGTGACGTCTTGAGGGTCGGAATCAGGATCGGGGACATCGGGGGCCAACTCCATTCGGTCAAAACGGAAGGCTTATCGCTCTCACGGTCATCGTGCCCAGGCTTGAGAGTCAGGGAATCGAGAACGGGTGCCGTCCACGCGCGTGCTCTTTCTTCGATTTCCATCGAAGATATTGAGCATCGAGAATTGAGGCCAAGGATGCACTGCGTTTTGTCTCTTGAAACTTGAAACCCGCTCAGCTGAGACTGCGGAGCAGCAGACTTTAAGCCTGGCATACAGAGACAGAGTGATGCGCGATGAGGGCGAATGGCTCACGGACAATCGAATCGCTCTGCGTTGCGTTCGATTTTGATTCCATGCACCTTTTTTCATATTGTCGACTCTCTGTTGTCGATGTCGGTGACATGAGCGTCGTATGTTCATCCTGTCGTGAGTTGTAAATCGAAAATGAATCCTGGGGAGCATGCGGCGCATCAGAAATCGTGATGATTCTGTGTGGGAAATTTGAGGGCGGAATTCCCGATCATACCGACCGACAAAGTTCGGGTTCAAACGGCTGCGATTTGCCGTGCTTCCCGTGCGTGTCAATATGGCACAAGGTCAATTACTGCAGGCATGCGGCCTGATCTTCGAGAATCCATGCTCATATCGCACGGATGACTGTTCGTAGAATGTTCACGTGTCGGTGAATCATCGAATTCGTTTGTTGTGTACGCACCGGATAGTGAGACAAAAGACTCCGTTTATCTTCTGATGATCAGTTGAAGATTTATATGAGCACCATCTGTTCATGGTTGGAAATGAATCATCGGGGTACATGATGTGAAGGTGGGTGAGTGTGATGTGTAATGTTTCGGTATGGGATTCTGATGATGTCCGAAGTTCGGACTTCAGGACAATGCTTTCGGCATAAACCGGATGGTGAGACCAAAGGTGTGTGTGTGGTGCCCGTTAGGCTTGAGAGTCGGGGAATCGGGAACGGGGGCCAAATTCTTACCGTCGAAACGGGAGTCTTATCGCTCTCGCGGTTATCGTGCCCGCTGAGGCTCGAGAGTCAGGGAATCAAGATCGGATTTATATGAGCATCATATATGTTCATGTTTGGAGATGAATCCTCGAGGCAGATGCGCAGGTAAGTGAAAGTGATTTTTCGATGTCAGATTCTGATAATGAGTGAACTTCGGACAAAATAGCAGAAAACGAGATAACGAAAGCACCGCAAATATCATGGCTAGAGCTGCGATATGAGAGGACATTTCTTTCCCGAAAAAAGGACAATGTCCGCGCGAACATCGGGACGGAAAGCGGACTCCAAAAGCGGACACTCTATTCCATGTTTTTTGCCCTTTCCATGGAATTGATTCGACTCTCCAACCATTTTCCAAATAAGCAACAATCGACTGAACTTCGATGCCCTAACGATCGCTCAGAGACAATCTGCTGAGTGAGAAGAGAATTTCCGACCCAGCCCCCGGCGCCTCTGGCTTACGCTTGTGTAGCCGAGACCTCGGTGCCTTCGGCGAAAAAATAGCGCAGAAATTCAAATTTTATCATCGAATTTAGCGGTACTTCCTCGAAAATTCCGGAAAGGCGGACATTCCCGAGAAAACCCCCAAAAAGCGGCCAAAGTGGACAAAAAAGGATGTGTCCTCTCATATCGCAACTCTAATCATGGCACATGTCCGAGAAGGAAACGAGCATCGGAGATCGACGGAGACCATACCGTAAATCTCCGAATAGTGACCCGGTCTTCCCTATCTTCAAATGCTACCGGTTGGGGCTTCTATTGGAGAGTGGCTCACAATATTTCAAGGAAAATTTCGCGTCGGAAAAATTGATCAGTGATTATGGAAGTCTGGGGAAATGTGTGTTCTCGATATAGAACTTGGCAATCAATGCACGTTAGCGACCGTCCCGGAAGGACTCCTTCAGGCGAAGATACTTGGGCGCCGATGTTCCGACGTCGGGCACGCCAGCTTCGCCTCTTAGCCGACTTTGAAATCCGGGAGCTTCTTCTGAAGGGGGGCTTTCGTTTCCCCAGGAGCTCTGGCAGGGTGACCTCTATTGGAAAGCTTCTACTATGGAAGAGGGCTGCTCTCGGGAAATTCACGGTGAAATGCTTCGAGCCGCAGCGAAGCGCGGCAGGGTACGCTAGTCTTGTATAGAAAACCCATCTGGATCAATAAATTACAATTACCATAGGAACCGGATCATCAGCTCGGAATTTTCACCTCTTCCTGGACGCAATCTATACTCTCCTTCATGAGCTGCATTCGGGATGTCGTACGAAGATTATCTCGGGAGCGTATCCGAGATAATCGTCTATCGATCCGCCCGCTCTCTGCAGAGGGATCGACGAACTGCTCACCGAACCGTGGGCCGGAATCGCTCAAAAGCGAATCTTATAAAGAACGATATTTGCCCGAACGTTTCATGATATTGCGATGACCTCGAAGATATTCACCCGAACGGTGCAGCGGAATCTCCCCTCCCGTTCTCACACAGAGGATTGGCTGCATCGAGACGAGCGATAAGCCGGCACCGTTACACCCACAGTACTGTTTCAGGGACTGGTCCTCGTGAATTCATTGGGCCATTGTGCGAACGGAAAACGATCAAAGCATGGAGCGCAGAGGATCGGTGTCCTATTCGGCGGAATACTCTATGATCGCGAATGGGGGCGGCCTGTATGACGGGCTGCTTAAAATGTTAATGGCGAGGGGCTGTCAATAGAACCCACTCTGTGGGCTCCTGTCAAACTTCAAAAGCTCTTGGCGATCACCACGCTGCCTCGGTCGTGCAGCGCACGCCATGGTAATTCGCTGGACGATACGCTTGATCCCATGCATCGAGTTCATTGATTGCGCCACGCAGGTGAAGTGCGAGCCTTCAGAGTCCCGAACAAACTTGACTCTGCTGGCTGGTGGCGGATATGGGCCCTCACTTGGTGCCACATCACAGCGACTCGTCAACTCATCTCGGGGTTTTTCGCTCCGTACCGAGCCAGGCAGAAGGAGTACTTCAATCGAACACGAGCATGGAATAACAGTAAAACTCGGCGGCCTTCGAGTTCGGTGGAGAAGACCGGAATGACCGATTGCCGCTCTCTGAGGGGATGGCTGACACATCTTGAGGTTCGCGATCCAGGCCCCGAAGCTCCGCCGAGGGGACGCGAAGATTCTTGCGCGCAGGGCTGCTCTCGATCAAGCGTCTTCGGCTCCCTAGATGGAGCATCTTCGAACCGCGGTGGATCAACAGAGCGCATGCGAGAACGCGCTACACCAGCGACCTTTCTCACAGCAGTGATCAACACTCCAGAATCAGCTAGATAGTTAGGTGGGTTTCGGGCAGCGAGTCTCACGGTCGACGCGCGATTCGTCTTTCGGATCGCTTCGCCAGGTGGTGACCACGAAGTCGAGAATAGGCGCGGACGGAACTGCGCATAGAAGCTCAGAAGACACGTGTCTGTAAGTCAAGTTGAGCAAGAATCGAAACTGGGCTCCACACTTCATCCGGAATTCGACAAATTTTTTGAATTGACAGCATACTACTTCGGAGACGATAGGGAGTCACCGAGCAAGCGCGGGCTATCGGGCACCTCGAGGCTTTTGAGCAACTTTTGAACTAGGGTATCCACGTCCGGGAGGATGTCTCCTCCTGGGCATTCCCCGCGCCCGAGCTCCGAGGCTTGAAGCAACTTCGAACTTATATCCTTTCGTTGTGTGAGTTTAAGATTGTATGAACGAATACGGTAGAATACAGAAGGAATGCAACGGTACTGAAGCCCTCGCGTCGTGAGATCCAGATAGTGGATTGCTCCCAAGAGTTTCACGCGGTCCGGTAGTTTTACTTAGCGAAAGCGAGGTCCCTAGGTGATCAGTTCCCCTCAGACAAACGATCGTGAATCGGAAAATATTTCACTGCGCACGGTGACTCTATGTCTATAGCATCCATCCGCTCATGCAGAGACGGCGATGAATTTAATTAACGGAAAGCGTCTCTTCAACTTCGGCCTGAGAGCTCACTGATTCGAGGTATTGTGCGAAGACAAAGCCAAGAGTTGTGGAGGCCACAAGCTTCTTTCAAAGGCGCCGAGGCGTTTTCCTGAGTCGATTCGCCTAGACTTCACCACGAAGATGATGAAACAGCATCGCGAACGGAGTCGGAAAACGAACTTCGCGACTCGTGGCAGCTCTCGAGTTCTTGAGCACACGAAGCAGCATGACAGCCATTCGTACCGCTTCCCAGAGGAATCAGCCCGCTCGAGCATTCGAATCGTCACAAGGCGAGTCCCACGTGAGCTCTCCTCTCCCATGAGCTTTTCCTCCGGGTATTCTTTCGATCTCCCTAAAGCAGCACAAACATTTGGTGAATTCAAACTGGAAACGATGAGGCTAGCTGCTTATGCCACCGAGCGATGTTACAGTCTCAAAATGAGCTGATCTCATCGAAAGCAGCGGTAGCTGATCTCCGGGTGGGATCGCGCATTCTGACCCTTGGCCTGATCGTCCGAGCGACTCCGGCTCAACGCACATTGCACGTGAGGAAGGGAGCTCGTCAGCGAGCGAGTTCTTCTCCCGACCCCCATCCTTATTCTCCCACGAAGATGAGATACACCGCAGTCCTCCGGAGAGTCTCGCACCGGGACAGAGCGTAGAAAGAATCTCGAGTCGAATATGACCAGGTGAGAGTAATAGGTGAACGTAAATGCCGGATTTGTAGGATTGTTCCCGAGAAAATCGGACGGTAACAGGGAACCCAGCTCCGGTCAGACAAAGCGCCTCACGCTCTGCTTCTCGTTCCCAAACACCGAAATACTCCCAAGAAATATTTCCGGCTCGATTCACGCCATCGAACGACAATCGGGCCAACTCCTACAGCTTACCAAATGGGTTCTGACGGGGTAGAATACCGGGTATATGTAGTTCGATAATTATCACGATTATTTGATCGATCTTTCGGCCGCGGTAGAAGTCAGCGACGGCCGGCTTCCCATCCCTGCAGGCGTGAGGACTCGGTCTTCTGAACTCGCTTCCGAAACCTGTATCGCCCAGACCTTGATCGCAGCTCCTGCAATCCGTCGACAAGCGAGGAGCCTTCCTCCAAGGGGATGCGGACAATCCTTTCTGTTCGTATGTCAGCGGCGCTCTCAAGAATCGCCCAGCTCCGCTCTCATAAGGCACGAAGCAATAGTATCGACAGAGGTCAACCGCCGTAGACCTTCCGCAGAAGGTTGTGACGTTCCGTCCTGGAGATCCTTCCCCTTCTGTTCACTCCGGCATGAAGATATGATACAAATGGAACTCATCGCTCCCAGAGGAACTATCGAAGAAACAATGGGGCCGAGGGGATCGAGGTACAGTGAATCCAAAGAGCTAACTTGAGGAGGAAGCTTGCTCCGCTGTCGCCACATCGGAACTCCTGTCCCAACATCCGATCGGGACAGCCTTGCCGTAGACTCGTGATCGTTGCAAACCTTGGAAGAAACATCGCGTTCATTCGGAACCCTCTATAGTAAGCTTCATCCTCCAACCCTCCATCCCACAGTCGATTGAGCGGCGAGCTCTTCCAAAAGCTTGGAGATTTCGACTGCTTGGCAGCATGTTATCTGCCCCAAGGAAGCGTCCGGAAACACTGACTACGCGGGAACGTCCGTCGCGGGCAAAGCCTCAGGGGAACGCTTCTTGAACATAGTGCGATAGATAGCGTCCAACTCATGCTCTTAGAGAGTTCCAGCCTGCTGTATCAGGGTTCTGATCTGGCGCGTTGGAATAGGGCAAAACTGTCACGAAGTCGGTGCCATGAACGAACTCTGCGTCTGAAGCCCAAACTCACCTCGCTCCTCCGGGTGAAGTTCTACTGCTGCGCTTTGATGAACATGTCAACCAGATCGTCCGGGGGTCACTTCGTAAGTACGTTTTCCGTTCCCGTAAGTTCCGCGTCGACAGATCACCGCACTTCTTGGAATCCCTCAAAGAATCAGCACTTCGCGAAGAGCGCCCGAAGTTCGCAGTTATAGGAGGAGCCGGAAGCTCCGCCTACGGAAGGCAGACCCCGAATCGAAGGAATTCCGCAACGGAGGCCAATGTGAAGTGGACCTCCCTTGGACGACGTCACCTTCATCACGACCTTGAACTGACGCTCCCATTCCGCACTCTCAAGCTAAGTTCACTATTTACCCTCGCGAAACATTGACTCAGAAGTCAATTGTCTCAAATGTGTCAAGCCCGAGCCTGAATCTTCGTGACAGGACCCCAGCCTCGACCTCATGTTTGGAGAGCTTTCGGATTGCGGGAAGTCTTCGATCTAATGTCGGAATGAGAGAATTCCAGGAAACCTCCCGAAAACGCGGTAGGTCTTCATTGCAGGGGCGCGCGCGCCCTCCAATCGCTTCCAGGACGCTCGATCTTGCATTCCCAAAAAGGAAATGGCTTCCGGTGCTCTGGCTACCCCGACCTGGTCAAACCGTCTCCCAACTGACATGCCCTCGTGAGAGGGACGATGCTCCGGAGTTGACTGCCTCGATCTCTTAGCTGAATTACCGAGCTCTTTCTTGTTCACGAATTTCAATCTATTCCATGTCGTGCGACAGCTGCACGCTGCAAGAACCGATGATTTATCGGTATGCATTGAAATCGTGTCAGAGCCCTCTTTTCGAAAAAGTCATGCAAGCCGAGGGGATATCTCGTAAGCCATACCGCGCACTCTCTCATTACTCGACGGAGTCGCTGAGAGCTTCTGAAAGGTGACTCCTTGAACTGCAAACAGAGCGAATTTCGAAAGGACCCTTATCCACACTTTGTTGTCGACGACGACGGGACTTCATAAAAGAGCGCCAATATGAATGCATGCGAATGAAAGGACTGGTTGGTCAGCGCGCTGGCTATGAATAGATGCGGTGAAGGAGCGGGCGAGAGAACCTGTTGGCTTTGACCTCGACTTCAAATTGAGTGCATAACTCGTACATCCTAATGTTGCAGTCAGATTTTATACCTTCCGACTAACGTTCAATAATAACGTGAATACGCATTCGATCTCATAACTCATCACATACTCAGTCTCTCAACGGAAAACGCTCCCTTTCCAAGAAGGCATTCGATTCGACCCAATTTTCGTCAAAATACGACGAGCTCGGTGTGCCGATTCTCGAATTTCTTATTGCAAAGATTCTTGGGCTTGGTCCTTGTACCAGAGAAGCACTCTATACGTATAGGACTCGGATGATGTCCGGATTCTTATCCCGGAAATTCTCGGCCTTGATTCTTGCGAGGGCTCTGTATATTGAGATACGATATACGGGATATCTTGTGGTGAAAATTCGTGGAGTTGGTTCTCATCTGAAAATTGTGGACAAGGCGAACAGAACTATGTGGGTTCCGTACACAGAGGCGTCGTCAGCCTCCCATTAAGAATGTTCTCCGCGAGAGAAGGGGGAGAGAACGAGAAGACTTGTGACAAAATACAGCGATTCGATCCGGCTGTCATGCCCCGCCCCCATGAGCGCCACATGATGCATAATAGCTCCCTGTTTGTCCCAAAGTACGACGGGCGAACTCACGGAAACTCAGCCGTACCGGTCGAACACTGAGCTCAAAACAGGTGCCTGGAGCTGAGCCGGAGGGCTTGTTTTACTCTCTTGCGGCCTCCGCAATGAGGCGAGCTACCGAAGATCGCCTCAGTAAGGTTTCGGGATCTGACTGAAAGCGCCGGATTTTGAAGGGAACAAGCGGTCAGCGGGTAGATGCTGCCATCTCGACTCTGAGTTTTCATTGAAACTCCCATAACGTTCCTCTCTTGATCTCCTGATTACTCTCGAAGATCCACACTCGGCTTGGAAAGGGATCAAGACTCCGGATGATTGATGCATGCTAGGCTGAATCATCCGGGAAGAGATGATTCTTGGTCCACTCGGCATTAGCTTCCTTGCGCGATCGACGTCTCAGGTAGACTGAACAGAGCAGTATTGCTCGGTATGGAAATCCTGAGAGAGCGGGTGCCAGGAGGCGACACTTTAAATAAGATAGTCGTTGATTTATTAAAATCGTGCAGCGTATCAGTCTTAATCGTATTTTAATTGTTGTCGAAAATCAGTCTAGGATCCGTGCATCGTTCCGGCCGACGGAAATTTGGAGCACCACAGCGCTTTTCAGGAGCGTATTTCAAAACGTCATAAAAATCTGTTACTGGATCCTGGGGTGAGGCCGAGCGACATGCACGGAGATTATCCGACCTCAAAAATCGAGACGACTACAATCCCGGCGATCTTAAGGCCGGGTCCCCGATCTGCGGACTAAGATTGTCTCCGGCAGGATCGCCAAATCCGGCGCCCCTTCTGATCTCTCTCCACCCATGCTGATCGTCTTCACCCCAACTTACAGTAACAATGCAACGGGGGGTCAGGAAGTTCATTGACGATTGTTGGCTCTACATGTTCTCGAACTGATCAACGCGACGCTTGGTATTGCCTTTGCGGATTTCTCGGAGGGTCTTGTACTTGTCTCGACCTTTCTTCACGTTGTCCTGATGGAGCAGATCGTTGGTCGTCAACTTATCCTTCTCTCGGGCCAGGTCGAGTTCGGCGCTGAGAGTCTGCAACTGATCGTTGAGAACTTTCTTCTTGCTCAACTCGGTGTTCCTCTCTTCCTCGGGCCGGGGGATGTGCTCGTTGCTACCGCTGTGGTTCAGGTCCCCTGTCTGCACGTCCGTAGTTTCGTCATCCTGCTCGTCATGCTCGTAGTCTTGAACGTAGTGGTGCTCGGGTGTCGAAGAAACGGCGATGAGAGCGGCGGCCACCTTCGAAAGAAAATGCAAATGAGTCATCACTCACTGAAGAATGAAGAATGATCAAGAGAAGCCTCGAATTTTTTCCTGCAGCAGGGACGGACTTACCTCCTGTTGTCTTCGCCGAGCCTCCTCGACCTCTTCTTGGAGTTTCTTGGTCTCGTTATCCTTTTCCTCGACGACCTGAAGGATCAAGAAGAAGCAGCCGTTCAGTTTGCGGAATCATGAATTCATCGGCAAATTGTATTTGTTATTCGCAGTCTCTGAGGAAATGAAACGAACGGTCGCTACGAACCTTTTTGATGACTTCGACCTCTTCGGCCTTGGTCTTGATTTCCTCTTCGAGCTTGGTCTTGGCGTCGACTTCCAGATGCTTCTCGTTCTCTAATCTCACCATCATCTCTTGAAGTTCCCTCTGCTTGAATTCATACTCCTCTTTGGCAGCTTGGACGAGACGGAGCTGTTCCTCGAGTTTCTTGATGGTGTCCTGTGCTTCGAGCATCTCTTTTTGATGTCGTTCGATTTCAGCTTGCATCTTCTTCATTCGCTCAGCATACTCCTGTTGCTTCCTTTCAGCTTCCAAGCGGAGCTCGCTCTCCTTCTTCAGCTTCTCCCGCTCCTGTTTCCTGTTGGACTTCTCTTCCTGAGCTTGCTGCTTCATCTGTTGGACTTCGATGGTGTCGGGCTTTCGCCTGCGCATGTACAGCTCATGGTTGCCCATGCACAAAGCAAGGATACGCTACGAATAAGGGACAGCGAAGGGTCGTCAATCTCTCTCAGCAAAGAGGCACGGAGAATACTCCATTATTCAGTCGCGTCACTGATTTCTAGGATCTTCTGACTCACCTTGTTGATCCTCAGCCTCGGAGCGAAGAACACAAAGTCGGGCGCTTTCTTGTCGATCGGCTTGATGACGAACTTCTTGTCGTTGAAGGAGATATTCCTGATTTCACTCCAAGGGAAACCAATTTTCGGCGTGAGTTTGTCTTCCTATCGATTGTACGGAGAGAAAGGGTCATTTCTCAGAATCTCTCGACACATCGATATACGGACGCTTGAGAGCATGAATCGAGGAAACATACCTTCTCGTAGATATTCAAGCCCAGGGCATCGACACCGAGCCACAACTCGGTTCCCTTCTTGTTCTTGATGTCGAAGTAGTTGACACCGTACATCTCCAAGTCCTGAGCGATCTTAAGGTACTCCATCATGGCGTCGTCACGAGCCATTTCCTTGTGCTCCATCCACCAATTGATGATTCTCTCGTCCCACATTTCCCTTAGATAGACAGAATATTTGTTATTCAAGCACAATCACATTAGCGAGAGCTCCCAGCTCGATGTAAGAAATCTGATATCCGATTTCGCGCTCGCGAATTCTAGGCTCACCGGGTGAGTTTATGTTGCTCAATCACTCGCTGCGGCAGCAGCTTGTCGTTGGCAAGACAGGTGTCGCCGTGCATTTGAGGGTTGTAGTCTCCATATTTCGCCTGCACCGCGTAGGAGGCGAGCAATACTGAGGTTTCCGGTGGGCAGTAGATTTCGTCTGTCAGGATCGCGCTCTTGACCTGGAGTCGGCACAGATTGTTTTAGTGGGGACATGGTTTCCGATCCGAATGATCTGCGTCATTATCAATCAGGATCATCAAACATTGATGGTGCAGGATGACTTGTACAGTGAAGCATTCGAAGGTCACTATGCCGGGCAAGTCTTTGTCCGAAGTCTTCGGGCGGAAATAGGAGCCCACAGTCGGAAGGCCGCAGTGAGACTCGCAGAGGAAAATGGGGACGCGCCAGAATCTAGAAACTTCTAGCAGCTTCAGGAAGCGAAAGTCGTAAGGAAAAACTAATGGATCGAAACAGAGAATGACACGGGTATGTTCAAGGCGCTCTCCGATGATCCATGATTCCAATTCAACATCGACCCAAAAAACGACTCGCCTCAGAACATTCCAACAAGCTTTTAGCGTTCGGGGTTTAATCCGCCGAAAATCGCAAAGTCGCTCATCGGATTACATCCCATGAAGGTATCAGACTTTCGAAAGGCAGCTCGAAAAGGCAGTGACGGGCGGAGGGTTGTTTTTTACACAGAATTTACCTGCAGATAGAAGAGTTTCAGAGTGATCTCCTGGATGATTTCGTCACCAACATCTTCGGGGAAGAACTTCGCTCGGAACTTAAACAGGAGCGGGTTCTCTTTTTTGACATCTTGCGACAGAACCTTCTTGTTGAGTTTCAACCAGGTGGTGCAGCCCTTAGTGTCTGTGTACTGTAGGCCAAAGAACCAAATTTCGCGAAGTCCAATCGTTTTCACCACCTACATTCGAAGAAAGAAAAATTAGACACTCCTCCGCGAGGCGAGCGACAGGGGGGATCGAGTCCATAAATGAATCGATCAATCGCAGCACTGTCGTCAGCGCGCATTCCACTCACCTGATCGAATAGTTGCTTTCCGGTGGTCGACGCCTGGATCGCGAACTCGAGTTCCGCGTCCATCGTCGTGACCCGAACATTGACCTGCATGGGGGAAGAATTCGAGATCATCATCGGGAGTCAGTGCGAGTTATTCTCCCGAGAGCTGCGGGGCTTATTCACGAGGGAAGCAGAGACATGGCTCCGGCATCCCATCCTAGCAGAAGCAGAAGAACAATAATATCGATTCTTCTCCACACGTAGATCAAAGAGAAATATTGCTAACAAGTCCGTCCGCTCCGGATGGTGCGAAGCCTCATTGACAGCGAGCAGCCAACCAACAAGGTAGACAGCAAGCCAGCCGAACAGGCAAGCAGGTAGGTCGTCACTCAGGTCAGCAACGACACAAGCCCGCTGTGGGAGCGGCGGCACCCGACATGAGATCCGAATTCCACCGTCGTTGATCTGTCAATAGAGCGAGCCGCCGAGAAGGAAGCCTGATCACAGCTCAGGCTCCGGATCGCGTTCCCCGCGGCGCTTTCATCGCAGCATATTCATTGGGTCGATCTACGATTCGCTCGAGATCCCGGATCAGGTCCCCTAGTTCGGATGAATATTCTCGAGCATGCGTTGACGTCCACGCCGCCAAGCCCGTGGAGGGCTGCACCTTCCTCCGGAAGCTCGACGACAGATCGATTCCGGCTCGTTTTCGAGAGTGCATTTTTGGGGTAAACGAATGGTGATTGGAGCCGAAAAGGCAAGAAACCATCGAGCTGACCGCCATTCTAAAAGCTAATCCGCAATTAGCAGCGATGGGAGCTGTCAGATTGAGCGTGATCCCTAGCAGATAGGCATCGTCCTGCAGAGAATCTGCCGCAACCCACCATGACCTCCTGTGAGAGATTCCGATTGGTGATGAAGAGACTATTTACAACGTCTTCACTCGGCGAGCGACAGGTGAAACTGATTTTCAGTAAGTCTCACGTCGAAATCGGTTCAGCGACGATGTGAGGCACTGCCTCCGGCTGTGCCCACGAAGGAGGCAGACCATGCACCGTTGTAGAATCACGTGATTCACTGTTTCAAGTCGGTCACAGGTTGGTTACGGCCCAGCAAACGCCGCGCTCCCTGCGCTCAAACGGGACCGATTTGGCCGAACAGAAAAGCAGGCAGACGGATAGGTTTTCATACATACAGACAGCTAGTAAGTCAGTCACACAGACACCGATCGCCTGTTCTGACCCCGTTTCACTTCGGCTCCTCGCAGATTTATCGTACACGAGACCGAGGACCGCTCCACGAGAGGAGCGAACTCTCCGAGGAGGAGTCCAGGGAGCTAGTAGTGGTCACTGAGCTAAAGAAGTTCCGGAAAATAATTGGCGAAATATACCCAAGGTCCACCCCGTATTCCATACCCTCCATATATACCCGGCGACTTCCGTTCAAATTGACGTCGAGGATCCGTTCGATTTTCCGGAGTCCCGTTCAGATCTGACCTATCTGGACGCTCCCAGGCTTTTGGACTTTCAATGTGTTGTGAATCCAAGAGCATTTGACTCGCACCACGGGAGAGGCTTTTCGGAATGAGTTTTGAAATTTGAGTAATCTCCTCCCCGCTCTCGTTCTTTCTTGTCGCTTCTCGATCGATGCGACTCCGACCTCCACCCGCTCTGAATCGATGAGCAGCATCTGCCTCCTCTTCGACTTTTTCTGCAGACATTCGACTCAGGACGCGGACTCGTCTGAGGAATATATCTCGATTCATCGGGGAATAAGGAAAACGAAACTCACAGGTTTTGGCATCTTGAGTTTTAAAGTTGCCCGGTTGCGTTAGCGTATAATCTGAAAGAATAATGCGTTGAATTAGCTGAGAGAAGGGGAAGTCTCCCGCCGACGAGCAGAAAGGCTAATCCGCCGCTATCCTCGGCCATTCGGCAAGATGTTCAACAGAGTCGTTTCCACGATATCCGAGCGTACGATGCGTCAAGGTGACTCAAACGAACACCGAGGATGAACTCCTCCGCGAGAGCTTCCGTCCACTCGGAGAAGTTTCTCGAGAATCAGTTTCAGCAGTCCGTTTGTTCGGCCGTTCTCGCCGGTCGATCTCAACAACCGTCGCCGAATCTCACCTGATGCCGGCAAGGCAAACGACGGCGACAAGTTCGGGAGGACAAAGGAGAACTGCAGCATCAATGCTCTCCTAAGGGAAGTGTTTGACGTTGATCATGCTCCCTTGCTGCTCTCCTGTGAACTTGCTCGCGGACATCCACAGTCACATGACTAAGCCATGTGCCTGCTCCGTTAAGGCGACGCCGCCGGCGTCGCTCTATAGGAGCAGAACTGGGGAGATGTGAGCAGCAGTCCCGACTAGCGTGTAGGTTACGTGAACTTTTTAGAATCGTAAAAAACGCATCTATCGTACAGTCCCTGTACCGAATGGCTCATCCATTCATACGGTTGACTCACGTCAGTCCGAGAAATATTTCAATGACGTCAGTCTCTGTGCGCTACAAACAATTACTCAGGTGTGTTTTGGGATACCCTGACGGAGGACGTATTTCTGGCAACCAGAAGCGCTATTCCCTCTACAGTCGAATGGATATATCCCGATACTCTCCTCGGGAGCGATTGGAGACTTGAATGGGAGGTCTTCCCGAGCCGATACCATAATCCGGCACCGAGGAAGCACAACTGTCAACGCATACAGATTCCGTTCTTAGTCGTCGGAGAAACTCAGAAAAACGCTGTCAGACCCCGCTTGTTCACTCGTCAACAACAAGGGGTCTTTCCCCCCTCACCGGATTTATGCCGGAGGAATTCAATTTCGAGTTTCTTCAGGCCGACGTGAGTCATATTTCACGAGCCGCAAACCACCTGTTGATCCATAACGCTGGCCGCTCCGGGAACCACGCAAGCCGGAATTCCGCATTGATTCATACATTGTAATGTTCTAAGTCTTTGACAATCAGATGCCGATCACCGACCTAAAACCGAAGCTCACGGCCGTTGAAGCCGTTGGAGACGCCATTGCGGTGGCGTTTTCCTCAACTCACCTTGTTCCGACGGTAAACCGAAAGGTTCGGCCAAAATCGAAGAGAAGACCCGATATCACGATAATCGGCGAAAAGCTCAACCGAGAAACGATTGCAAGCGCTTTTGACAGATTCGAGGTTTCCCTCGACAACGATTAACCTCGGCGGCAACCTGTCAAAAACGCAGCACTAGTGGAGCGAGCGACGGAACGAGCGCGTGTGCGTGCCTCGAGTGCTGCCGCTGGCGCGAAGGGTAGAATGATCTTGCCTGCGCTGCGAATCCATTTCGGGCGATTCTGCCCACGGGGAGCATCGAACATACTTCCGGATGTTCTCTGCAGGCGATAATGCTGAGGTCTTCTCAACGCCGCTGACGACTCGGAACAGGGCTCTCGAGTCCGGGGTGTGTCAGACCAGAACCGTATGGGAGTCCATCTGTGTAGAAAGGTTTGGAAGCAGTCTGCGGATAGGGGTCGTCGGAACTGATTGGCAAACTGATCGTGCCATACCTCCAGGGAATGCTCAAGAGCCGGGAGAACTCTGAGGATTCTGCTCTCGCCTCCGCCGACTTACGCGAGAGAATCTGCGTTCGGGACACGTCGGCGAGAAGTAGAGATAGGTACACCCCAGAACATGTCTCCATAACATGTTTCGAGAGAACATGTGTCCTGTGACTGAGCTTCTTGGGTTTTTTCCTCGAGCTCAGGAGCCGCGTTCTGTGTTGTACCGTAGAATTTGCATCGTATCTTGTTGAGGAGGGAATTCTCCGATCTCTCTCCGCTTGTTCGTAGATGCCAATTATCGGAGTCTGATAGCGAGCCAATATCTCGAGACGCTAACTCCCGTTCGAACCCATTTCAAGAGGACTTGCGGAGGCGCCCGCCTCTCCGTGTCTACGAAGGAGGGGAAATTAGGATAAGCTTCTGCAAACACACAGTTTTGAGTCTCATCAAACCATGTTACGGCAAAGTTCAATTTGTTGAGCTTGTGGGTCGTGGCCTCTTGGGAATTTTCGGCGGACATTTCTGGACTATGTCTAAGCCTGGAGGGGCATTCTACGATCCCGAGTTCGGATATCCGACGTCCAGGTGAAACAATCCTCCTAAGCAAGAAGCTCTTGATACCGAGAATCGCTCTGCCTCAACATTCGGATGAGTCACGATGAATAGCTCGTTGTAGATTCCCATAAACTAGACGCGCGATTTACAGCCCGATAGGGCGCAAACTGACCTCAAAATTGTAAAGCAGCGGTACTTCCAAGGCATGTTTTAAGATTCCACTCCTCGATTCGTAGTGCAGAAGATGCTTGACCTTCGACAACCGAAATTCTGACGTCACTCGCAATGATGGCACACCAGTCGGCACTGGAAGCCGGAAACTTAAGGATATTTGTCAGCCATGTATTCCGAGATCAGAATTTGATTCAAAAATGGTCGATTGCTGATACGTGGACACTATTCGATACTCGTATCGCGCTGCATCGAGTATGCAAAATGAATCCTTCCGATAATCGGTTGTCGCTCGGCCGCCGCGCGGCCAGTCAGGCTTTCACGATATAAGCCTCCAGGAGGCATTCAAGGTGTGCCATTAGCGTCGAATAACCATCATCATGAGAAGGAAGCTCGGCCGCGAAGTGAGGTTTCCTTCTAAGGTGAGGGAGCGGGACCTTCTATTGGAGGCTTGACCGTTTCCGTAAATCTGTCCGACTCTTGAAGACACAAATGCTACCCCTGTATCGCTCGGTATAGTTTTTTTTTTGGCGTTCGCGTTACGTTATCTCCGAATCTGAGATTCCTGACTGAGGAACTCATATGGTACAGCTCTGGTTGGCTATAGCTTATTATAGGGCTCCCTCCGTGATTTCAATCATATCCGCTATCGGCCCTCGATCCGAAGCGATGTCAGATCTCCTCAACCTACAATCACTCGCTAAGGCCTTCCGAATTTCCCCTGCGCGCCGACGCACATGCTGTGGTATTCAGGTGCAAGAAGCTATGCACCCTTGTCCGAGACTAGATGCTTCCTGGGGACTCCGATCTCTTCTCCGAAAAAGCCTCGATGCATCTAGTCTCGGAGGCTTTGGAGATCCATGCGAATACGTTCCGGAGCCGTTCTCGGCCTTTTAAAAAAAACAAGGTCTCAAGCAACGTCGAGAATCGCAGCGATTGTACCGTAGACGGAGAACAAGAAGAAAGCGCGACTCGCGGCTCCGAGGAAATCTGATGTTCCAGGTAGTTTTTCGTTTCAGCTAGTTGAATGAGCATTGAGAGCAGCAACTCAGCTTGTAGGGGTGTCAAGGATGAGATATATGTGTTTTCTGTCTGAGTCCGAGCGATTTCATCCTCCATTTATCGTTTTCACTTTTGAGAAGATCTCCTCGTGGGAGACTGCACCACGAGGATATCAAATGCGCTCATCGAATTAAGTATTAGCGTTCAGAGCTTGAAGTCATATACATAATAATATCGAGGCATCGAGTTGGAAGGCTTGACGAAGCTTGAATATCACCGAGACTTCGCGGCTGTGGAAGAATATGTCACGGGAGTGAATCTTCATCCGCCCTACTCGTTCGAGGCCGGATTAGTATCAGAACCCTACTGTGGTTTGGAGGAATTCATCGGACGGGAACTGCTCTCCTTCTCATCCAGATGACCAGATCCAGGTCCGGTGCCAGCGTCTGGGAATTCGCCGGAGGGATAACCAGTCATTTCGAAGAATCAGAGACCGTTTCCGGAATCCCGCGGGATTTCTCATGGGAGTAGCTCTATTTCTGGTCGACGGAGACGCATGCGTATATTCTTGTATTTCGCGTCGCTGGGAGAACAGACAGGAGGAGAGACACAAACTTCTCCGAGTGGTTTTGAAAATGGAGAAACCAAATCGGGCATTCCATGATTTATAACCTCGCGGAAGTCGATCGATTCCGCATACCGCAGCATATTCGGGCGACGCAGAATGCGCGAATAACTTAAGGGATAGAGGATCCATAGAAGTCCGGACTCACTGAGATCTGCTTGGAGAGTACCGACTCCGAAACCGACTGCAGGAATCGTATCGGTCTGTTTCGCAGTTCCGGAACCGGGAGTCGGCTGAACTGTAATCTCGCTGAGGCGTAATTGAAGCACCCATGTAGATTTGAGCAAGCAGGGAAATTCTTCGATCTCGGCTATATCGGCGCGAATGCTCAAAGGATGAGAAATCAGGCTCTCAGGAGGATTGAGGATATCTCGGCGAAAAGCATCGCGACTGCAAGAAAGGCTCGCTCTGGTCGCCGACGGAAGGCGTGAGGCGTGACGGACGCGGCCTCGATCATGATCAGGCTCGAGATGTCTATCAAGTATCAATTATTATGGATGCAATTAAGTATCGTATCAACAACGGTGTTCCATGCATGTGCTCAACCTTGCCGTGCTGGGCATTTCCAAGGGCCTCGCATGTGAGCAGGAAGACTCTGCTGTCGACGCATGTGGCACCATGAGAAGAATGAAACTGAGGCTAGCGAGAAAATGTCTGATAGGCTGGAGCTGATATGTCGGAGGTTCTATACCGAATCATTGATGAACAAGCTTCTCCCGGGTCCGTCGATCAGATGGATGATTCGTACGAGGACTCCTCATGAAATTCCCGGAAGTCATGAGTATGGCTTCCCGGAATCCGAAATCTCCGAGGAGCGCTCGACGGGTTTCCGAGGACTGACGGGGTGGGAGCGGGTCAGCGTTCGACGAGAGGCGGCATTCTCGAAAAATGTCTAGAATATCGACTGGTATGAGCCCTCCGAAGTTCTCGAATTTATTCGAGCGATCGAGCTTCATGTTCGAAAGTCTCGCGAATATTGAAGACATTTTCGAGAGCTCCACAGTTTGAGCCAATCTCATGGTCCGCCAACATCTGAGGGTCTGATGGATCCCTAGCTGATTGTCCGTTATTAGACGAGCTTTCGCACAAAACCTCACAATCGGATAGAATCGATGAAGAAGATATGATTATTGGGTGGGGACTTCTGATCCGTGCTCAAGGGAAGAAGGAGCGAAGAGCCGGACAAAGATGCTAGCAGGCTTCAGTTTGTATGGTAGGCATTTTTCGGAACAATTAAGCGGTCCCGTCACCGATCCTTACTGTGGGAGCGCGGAGGTTCCCCTAAAGCAGAGGTTCCCAAACTGGGTTCCGCGGAACCCTTGGGGTTCCGTCGCTCTTCTCCGAGGGTTCCGTGGAAAAGTCTTTGCGGAACCCCAGTGTTCCGTCGGCTGCTCTCGGCGCGATTCGGGGTTCTGCGACGAGGTTTTGCTTCCATATGTACGGTCATATACGGGCCCTAGGTGTCGTAACCCTGTGGGGAACTTCTTTTCCTGATTCCAAATAATGTCTTCCTCAATTCCGAAGGGGATCGTTCTGATTGGCGCATCGATCGGCATCGAATGCACACTGCGAAGGTCGTTGCACAAGGCACGTTCCCACTACATGAGCATTCATAAACGCAAGGATTGACTTAAGCAATAAACATTCGGGTCTGGTCCGGAACAAACGCGTGTTTTCTCCTCTGATAGCTGAAAGGGGAGAGCAATTGACAGGACTTTGAATTTTTTGAAAAATGAGGAAGGGTTCCACGGAACACTAGGGGTTCCGCGAAGGGTTCCGCGGAAGAAAAAGTTTGGGAACCACTGCCCTAAAGTACTCATTACTATGAAGTCTTTCGATGACGAATGGAAGGGAAATAAGAAATAAGAATAGAATAATAAATAGAAATAAGCCCGGAACAATTCAGTTCTAATTATAATATCTTTCCCCACAAGTCCACTCGGGACCACACATCGAGAGATAAATCGCTGCAAGCGGTCCAGGAGAACATACAGAAAGACTCGGCCGCGAAAGTGGAGCGAGAGACCCCGCTCTGGTTCGTCTTCAAGAGGCGAGAATCTTTGTCGATCGTTCAAGATTGCATCATGCTGGAGGATCGAATGGTGTTCTCAGAAGCACTCTAAGTTCAAGTCCTCCAACAGTTACATCTCGTTCATCATTGTGTTTTGAGGATGAAGCGTCTCGCGAGAAGTTTCATTTGTTGGCCGAAGCTCGATAAACGAGTCGATGCGCCGGTGCGCGGATGCTCGGCGTGTGCAGACTTGATCAGAGACCTCGGGAGGCACCGCTGCAACCCTGGAAAACGTTTCTGAAGCCGTGGCAATGTGGGCACGCGGACTTCACCGGGCTTTTGAATGGCCGCATGTATTTGATAATAGTTGATGCTTATCTGAAATGGCCGGAGGTTCCCGAGCTGAAATCTGCCACGGCAGCCTCAACGATATACAAATTCACGGTATTGCGTGCGCGTTTTGGGAACCCAAACGGTCTCGTCACTGATGGTGGAGTTCAATTCGAAGCAGAGACTTTTGAATGCTTCTTTGAGAGTCGGGCAATCCGTCATTTATGCCCTCCGGTTTGTCATCCGGCTTCAAACGGTCAGGCAGAGCGTTTCGTCGATATCTTCAAGCGGCCATTCAAGAAACTGCGAAGGGAGGGGGGGGGCGAGGAGATACACTGAGCGTTATGCTGCAGACGTACCAGAACCCGCCGATCCCCCAGGGAAAGACCCCAGCCGAACTCTTCCTAGGCAGATCGTTCCGCACCGAGCTGAGCCTCTCAAGTCTGTAGGCGGCGACCACGGGAAGGTCGAATCAGCCCGCCCAAGCGACCTCATACAAGAAATACTCCGATCAGCGTCACGAGGTGAGAATGAGGTCCATCAAGGGAGACCATCCAGTCTGGGTTTAGGATTCCAGGTCCCGTGGAAACGTGACCTAAGACGTGGAGGCAGACGGCCATGTATAGTCCCGTCACGAGAGCCAAAAGTTATGGTCAGGAATGTTCCCGTAATCTGCAGCTGTTCAGATGATTCGGGGACTTATCGGTCTCTGCTCGGAGGACTCGGAACCCGATCATAGTGGCAGATATCACAGCTGAGGGCGAGCATAAGGTTCAACATTGGTTTATTATCGCCTCTCATTGTCTGACGTCTTTTCCTTCGCCACCAAATTGTGGCGGTAATACAACCTGAGCAACGAAGGAGCTGAACTCCGATGATGATTTTTTGTTAGGATGCTCGAGAATCCTGAATATAGGGCGGCAGCACCACCTGGCGCTACAATATTCAGTATATCGGTCGATTTGGTTATACAGGCCCTGAGCACGTTCGGACAAGAACAACTCTGAGTGTATGCAGGAGGCATACTTCAGTGCGTACTTCTCGCAGAAGGATGGTCTTCGCTCAACGCAATAACGGAGTGCTCCATCCTAGATATGTTCTTGGTGTCATCTCCCTCCGGCGAGATCCCGATAATCATCATGTTCTGTCTTCTACTTGATGGAGAAACTTATTTCTGTCTCGAAGGCCTCTCATCGACTCTTGAGTGTTTCATTTTCCCGATGAAGCGCGCACGTTCGTCCCAGCATCGATGTAATGAAACGGACTCCATGAAACATACACACTCCATTCGGCCAGCTTTCCGCGTCGCAGAGTCCGGCGGCCCGCGTGATTCAAAGTGATTGATCAACAGGCCCTCAGCGCGAGAGGCGGATGGAGAGAGGTGATCGCTGAACCCTTATTTTCTGAATCCATCAAATTTTTTACCCGGTCCGGAATGTTTGGGCTTCATACCCGAGCATCTCATTAAACAGAAGGGCGAGAATGTCTCCTCCAAAGGCATTTGAGTCCCGGATTATTTTCACGACTCCAAAAATGTCTCTCGTATCTCCGGCAGCTCCAACGAGGACACAAGGAATTGCCAGGTGGGCCCACCGTCTCCGTCATCCTCACTCTTTCGATCTGAAGAATGTTCCTGTCAGTGCTACCTACGTAAGCTCCCGAGCTCCCTCATCTTCCGAGGAAACGTTCCGTAGCAGTCTCTTGGAAAATGCGGATTGGGAGACGCGATGCGATTCCACGACAGTCTCTCATATCTTCCGAATAACTTACAATCAGGATAAGTGTTTGGATCGGAGACGATTTTCCACTCTGTTCGATCGTCATTCCTTCTCGCCACGAGAAGCTCGGAGGTGTACGGAGACGGATTGCGGCGGAGATTGTGATGACTTTCTCCAGCAGGAAGGAAAATTCCTGCTCTCATGCCTTGTCAGTTTGCCAGAGAGAACATCTACGAATGCTGCCAGGGGGCTCAGAGATTCCATGTCGGCCCGATGGGGGAGGGAGAGTGTCGTGAGCATATTGGCTCAATAGCAATGTCGGGTGAAGCTCCTGACGAGAACGTGACGGAGCGAATGGAGCATGTGCGTAATAGTCGATAGTGGATACCCTCGTGACCAAAGTTCACCGAATCTAGCTTGGGAAAAGATATGTCGTCCAGCAGACAATCCGATAGCATCACCAGAGACTAACTACGGGGAGAGAAAATCCAATGAGTCGGTACTTTTGATCAATGGTTTCGGAGTTTCAGACATCAGCATGCGTTGGAGAGACGAGCTTCAATTTCACCGCTTTTGGCGATTATTAAATCTTCACGTAGATCTTATCGATTCAACCCACTCGCCGATCACGCCTAGCTGTGTTTTGGCTTGGGGCATTCGTTTTCGTCGCGATCGGCGCTCAAAGGCATGTACAAGCAGCTCGATCACATTCGCCCAATCAAGCAAATCTTGTTTCGACCGAGCTTCAGCGGAGCAAGGTCCCTTTCTCTTGCTGTTCACTCTCTTCCTTCTTGAAGGAGATAAAAGCTCGGCGTCTACAGTGGTCCGGCTTCAACTTCACTGAGCCCATTCATCTGTGCGTGCATCGCTCAAAGAAACGAAAATGAATGTGAAATTCCTTTTAATATTCGTCCTCGTCGTCCTGGTGTCCTGTTCTTACGCTGAGGAGGAGAAGAAGCCCGAATCGCAATGGGACAAAATTGGATCAAAACTCTGTGAGTAGATGATGAATGATGAGGTTCATTGTTTACGGGTATTCGTCAGTGGATCTGGGATGAACCCGGATTCGAAGTGGCGGTTTCACCTCTAACCAGAGAATGCTGACGCTTTCTTCACGTCGTAACGCGTCGCTAGGGTGGTGATCGCCGCGGTGATAACGTCACCGGAACGTGCTTGGCGTCGTTCGCCTCAATAGGTATCTGGTGTCGTCGGCTAAGGATCACCGAATTACTCTTCGATATTTCCACAGCCGAATTCTGGGATAAGACTAAAGAATCAGTGAGCGAGGGAGCGAAGACGATCGGACACCACGCCGAGAAATTCGGCGCAGACGTGAGTTCCGTTCGCCAGAGAAATGTACCGGCAATCCGTGTATGAATTAGGAGCTTGAGTCGCACAATCTTGAGCGGGATGTGCCTGTGCTGAGAGTTCGGAACTTGGACGCGGAGCTAATATATTCGAGAATTGCAGGCAAAGCAAACGGCGGAGAAGTTGTTCAAAAACGCGAAGACGGAGGTCGGCTTCACTCCGGATACGGAAAAGAAGGAATAACTTCGTGATTATATCAGGATGCTTCCAACAACTGAGTGAGAAGAGTTGCAATAAACAAGCGATCGATTAAAGAATCCGTCAACGTTTAAACCCTCCCTTCGATTCATTTCGGCCTCTTTTGGGCACTGTAGATCTGAGCCAAACTGTCTCCATGACCCCCCTTTGCCGTTTGCTTCAGATTGCTGATAGCGTACAGGTCTACATATCTATATGGAAATCATCGGTCGCCTCGATCACCCAATGCGCGAATCGTATGCGTCTATTCTCCGTGGAGAGACTTGCGTGACAGTGATGAGTCCTCTCGCTGTCGAATTACGATGAGTTTTCCTTCGCTGAGCGGAGGCGACGTGCCTCGGGATCAATGGAGCCTCACTGTGTAATGGGGCAATAGCCGGAGAAGGAAACTGTCTAGATTCTTCCATAGAATGTTTGCTTAGAATATATAAAGTGAGAGGAAACTTCCTCGTGCGTAAGATTCGCGCGGAAAATCTCTCATCCCCTCACCGGATCCCTTCCAATACTAGACGGACGGCTCGGTCATTTCCGTCCATCTCATGGACGAAAATCCCCAATCCTCGGAGGGAATACATCGGCCAGCGTTTCCATGAAAGCTTACTCCGCTCTTCAAGGTACCCGAATTACGAGGAGACAGAAGAAGAATTTCCTGGAGCGGACCTGTCTCAGAATCACTATGCGTTCCGCGCCCGTCTTCCCTTGACAGTGGCCTTTTCTGAGTTGATTTCTGCTTCTCTTGACTCGTGTAATATTACGTCTGATCCGGTTTCTGTGCCGGCCGAATATCCGCGTCAAAAATACCTATGAGCGGCTCCCACCGCGAATGGAATGACAGGATTTTGCTTGGGGCGATAGCGGTCATTTCCGCGTAACCGGGCCGCCCTAAATCGGGGAGCATCTATGCAGGGAGCGCCTTCAATCTAATAGAATTTTACGGCTCGGCATTAGAGATTCTGCGAATTTTGGAGATGTGCCCGATCTCGAGAATCCTCTCCACAGAGAGATGCAAATCGGGATCTGCAGGAGTGCTCTCCGAATCGAAGTTTATCGGGATCGCGACTCCGAATAAGAGTCGCAGGAGGTATCGCGGATCAAACCGTCAACAAAAGTTCATCAACACCCCAGAAGTTCCCCTTCACTCTCTTCATATTGGCCCCCGCTGATGTTCTCGCTAGATGGGAACAAAGGTATTAGCTGCAACAGCTGTTGGATTTCGGCGACCGATGAAATTTCGCGGATGGTCGATGCCCTGCACTACTGCGTGCTTTTCGACCTCTACAAGTCCGGGATGAGCGGAGTCAATCGGAGATACGAGTGAACCCACGATGCCGCGAACGACCATTCGAGCTCTTCGGTTCCCTTCGCCTTCTCGTCGCTCTCCGCCCGTCTGACCTCGAAGCTAGCGAATTTCAGCATTTGATCTAGTAGTTGCTTCAGATTGACGGATCGGGTAGCATGGGCTATGGTTTGGACTACAGGCAGGTACGGACGACGCAGATCTTGGAGCGATCGATTGAGTTCAGAGGTCCAATATGTCGGCGCAAAGCTTACCTCGTCTCCATCCGAAGGTCCATCAGACTGTATGGGACCGGCTGCTGTCCAGACTCAGAGCCACATGAAACTCACAATGATCAAAATCCATCTCCCGCTTTCTTCGAGGAACTCGAAGGAATCTCCTCCAAGATCGAGGAATCAGGCTCCGAGAATCAAAGGCGCTCCAAGCGTCAGCAGGGCTCGGTGAGACCCTGCTATTGGTATAGCTTGGCCTTGTGGCTCGGAGACACGGCCGCACCAAGACTCGCCACGAGGGTCCAAATCCTGAGGCTTAGTTGTTCTAGGGAGCCGTTGCCGCCGCTTATTCGCAGCAACAGTGAATTACTGTTTCCGCACCTCCGAACCGTCGCCGCTCAGTCCGCCCCTAGCTACCTAGTTCCCGTGACGTGGAACGCCTTCCCTTCTGACCCAAGGGCCGCTGCGTCCTATAACTTATTCAAGCGTCTCTGTAAAGCCCACCTGCTACACTCAAAGTAGTTCGCTAAGTCATTTACCTTGTTACCACTGCCCACCGCCATTTACCGTTGTCATCGCACACTGTTGCTAGTCTACTTCATTCCGTTTATGCAGCCCCGCTCGCAAATGTGTACCAATAAATCAAATCAACTTCTGCGATGGTTCGCGATTCTGGGGGGATTTCGAGTTCTCTCACCGTGACGAGCCGCGACCTCAGCGATGTTTTGCCGCGAAAATTTCACAGCCTCACTCATTACCTCGGTGCAGCCCAGCGATTACTGATTTTTTCGTGCTGATTCACTAATTTCGGATGCGGGGAGCTCAAACAGGTTGTGGGCATGGGCCTCTATAGCGAACTCCGGGAGCCGGTACTTATGCGGAAGACCCCCACATGAGCGGTTCACACGCGGCGCGATGTGCTCTCTTCAACCTTCAAATCATAGAATGGAAAAAGACACCGTAAACATTCCGATTGAAGTCTTAAGCCCGTCTATTTCTCGACTATCCGAAACCTGCCCGTGCATTAGAGACTGCCCGTCTACTTCTCCCGTTCGTCCACGAGTAACTTGAGCCCGGCCACTCATACTGGCCCGTCTATTTTGAGTCGTGGAAACTCACTTAAAGCTTCCGCAAGGTACCTGAATCACCTCCCTCAATGAGCCACTATATTGGAGACTGCCCGTGTGCAGACCTTCGAAACCCGCTCATCCATTGGAGACTGCTCGTTCATATATGAGGGACTCCCCCCCTATAAGCATATCTACGGTGACTGTGGTTCATCGATTCTCATGCTCCAAGCATTGATATCTGGATGAGCAAGGAATAAAGAGCGCAGTCAGCATATCTTGTATGGAACACACGGGGAGAGACCCCCCTTCGAGTTCCCCGGCTTCCATTAGCTGGAAGTCACTTTCTCCGGAGAAGTCAAGCCACCTCACCTCATCTTATGTTGTGCTTATTTGCGATCCTTATCCCTAATATGTATCAGGCCGTCGATGCCTGGAGCATAGATATCGAAGAAAATAGCCAGCGAACAGCACACCAAGCCCCCCTTGCGGATGGCTGCGAGCCCACCAGCTTGAAGAGACCGCCTGACTTATCAGACCTTTTTTTCAAATCGAGGGCAACAGGAGCACATGGTGTTCTGGACGCGTAAAAGTCCCTCCTGCGGTATCGGTCCACTTCTCGCTAGTACCGCGGGTGGACCAATTAACCAGTTCTCACTGTATCATTGTGGGATTATGACGACGTAATACGCAATCAGGATTCGGGGAGGCGAAAATATCGAGAGACAGGCATCCCGTGAATATATTCGGTGCCGATTACGGGAGTGACCCGAATGGATTTCTGGAACCGTGACTGCGCCTGTGACAGCGTGCCGGAACTCTCGGCCTAGGAGACCGCTCTCGATTGATTCGACTATCGCCAATGGGTCCCCGAGGATGAGATTGCCGGAATCGATCGAGATGACTCTGAGAGCCAGCAGTAATTCTCAGCAGATTTTCACTGACTCGGCGAGCCTCCTCCATACTGCTTCGATAGATTTGGGGACGACTCCCTTAAGCTCTGAAATTCAAATTCGTGCGCCTCCACTGGCGGCCGGAGGCAGCGGGGAATCCGCATGTCTCTCAGCTCTCAGCGCGAGTACCGCCGACTACGCCGACGGGATAGAGCCGCCGCTCGGCTTCCAGCTTATACCTTCCACGGATTTGAGGCCCATCCCGTCGGTGTTGACGGTACTGAATGGGCATCATTAATAAAGCACGGCGAGCCCCAGCGCGGACAGCTGATCGAATCAGCAGGGCTCTGGGTCGGAGTTGCGGGGCAACCTTGGGCAGGATTCATCCATCTGTCCCGGTTTGCCATGTGATCGGGAGATCCAAGTCCCGAGATTTTGGAAATTCGTCGGGAACCAGATCTCGAACTGCCTCCCCGAGGACGCAGAAGAGGGGTTGCCCCTGTTCTGTGCGGGAGCTTCCTCAAGACAAGCTGGCAGGTCCGGCCTCTGATCCGGACCGCCATCGTTCAAAGTTCCCTGATCTGTTCTGTTTTGGCGGGGAGTATGAGGAGCAAACAGCGGTTTTCGTGGTGGGAAGTTAGCTCCGTATCGAGTGAAAAGCGATCACGTATGCAGGAGAATCAGAGTGCAGATTCGACTGTAGCATATCTGAATGGTGTTCAGGAGCCGGTCCTCATCGTTGAGGTCGACGTGAGACCCTCGGAGACGATGCCCCCTTAGACTTTAGCGGAAGCGAAGTGCGAACGACGCAGCATGCACCATGGCCCATGTTACGAACGGTACCGCGGTCCCGGACGAAATTTCTGTAAGCAATTCATCGATGAATAACAACAGCGCTTTTGTATTCCTCGGGATGGTTCGGGGACAGTTGACACGAATTTTGCGATATTGCATGCATCATGGAGATACTCTTTGGATCAGGAGAGGTCTCTGCAGAATAAGACAGCTCTTCAAAGTGAGAACCTACTATCAGTCAGAAGGTATTCGATTCGGATGAAGGTTGAATCGAACATCTGGATGTCCCGAGCCATTCATCGCCGGAGAGCTCGGCCACCGGGTCTGAATGCAACATGATGATGAGCTTTAACCGTTCCGGAAGAATGGATGGTAGTCAAGGGAAATAATTCTGATCTCGCCAGAAGTCAGAATTCTCTCGTATCATTGAGCTGCTGGGATGTTTTTTCATCTCATCGCGGAGAGATCACGAATGGGAGTCGATCGTTCCCGCCTCGTGAACTTGTGCCCCATCCCTGAACCCCCCTTGAAGCTCCGAAATGTTCTCGGAAGCGAATGACTCTGATGACCCGAACTGTGAAATGTTGACCCTCCAAGTCTTTTCCCCCGATAAGCGAGCCTCGATCGAAATGGAATATCTTTTGATTGTCTTCATGCTTGTTCTGATTCAGTCTGACTGAATGCCCATTCGAGTATGATCGCTCAGAAGCTCTCAGTCGGCGGGAATAGTTTTTTTCCACATAGAAGAATCGTCTCGTATGCCCGTCCGTAATTCCGCGAACTGAGCTCCCGGCTCCACGCCTGGGTTTCCAATATCTTCGAAAGTTCTGTGCATTCACGGTGGCCGGATCCACATTGTGAATGATTCAATGGAAGACGCGAGCTCCATTCTAGTGCTCCCGGAGTATAGAGAAGGGGAAGCGCTTGACACGCAATCCCTACCGTGAGCAGCATTTCCACCGTTTCCTTGGAGGCCCATGATAGGGAAACACGAGCCTGCATTCCGCTTCCCGGTCTGGACCAAGTGCATTCCGCCGTGCGTCAAGCGTCAAAACTGGAACCGTGAACATAAGCTCTCTTTGCGATCTTTACAGATAGCAGCCATTCAGGACTCGCTAGCCCAGGAGGCGATTTCCGATCTGAATCGCCTCAGCGAACAGGTGATCAAGAGCCGAGACATCCCAAAATGGTTCCTCGACGATTACGAACATTTCGCAATGATTCTCGAAGACTTTCAAGAGCACGAGTCGGACATCGTCGACGCCCTGGGCTCTCCGACCGGCAACACGAGTCCGGACGAGACAGGATCTCGGAACGGCGACGCACCCCGATCCCCAATGCGAAGTGTGGTTCGGATTCAACTTCCCAATGAGCAGCACACTACAATCCAAGTACGAACCGGCCAGACCGTGATGGAAGCACTCGCCAAAGCGATGAAGAGACGGAAACTCAGTCCGGAGATGTGCGTCGTCTATAAGGAAGCCACCGGCGAAATGATCGAGTGGAGCACGGACATGGGTGAACTCGAAGGCGACACAGAGATCTGCGTCAAAATCCGAGACAAGTATCCCATCGCCACTTCGATCTCGCACAATTACGTTCGGAAAACGTTTTTCTCATTGGTGTTCTGTGAATGTTGTCGAAAATTATTGTTTCACGGCTTTAGATGCCAAACCTGTGGCTATCGTTTCCATCCGCGATGTGCGGATGCCGTACCAGCGCTCTGTCAACCGTTGGGTGTTGAACAGCAATACTTGAAGCAGTAAGTTCGAATATCCTCCCCTGTTTCAATATACCCAGCCGGCGCGACGAAGCGATAATTTGTCGGAGTCGGATGTTTTGAAGGTGGTCCATCTCCTGCTTTCTTCACAGTTTGTTAGCCTTGCAAGATGGTCTGGAGCCAGCGCCGAGTTCTTATATCCCATTCATGGAAGAGTGCAACCTACAGCGAGCGGGGAATCTGAATCGCAGCAGCTCCGAAAGCAACCTCACGGGGCAACGCGAAAGATCAACTTCGGCACCGAATGTCTCTTACAACGCAGTGAACCAGGATTTCTCCGACTTCCCTCGATTCAAACAAGTCTACTCGTCTCCAGGTAATCCTTAACTCTTCGTTAGAGGTTGAATTTGAATGGGAAGCGCCCGATCTCATGATGAGGGAACGGTCTGATCCCGACTCTTGGATGGCTCTCAGTGACACTGTTGGAATCCTGCTCCGGAATTCGAAAGAAGCCTCAGATAACGGATCGGGATCCATCATGCGTGACACTCAGAGTTCCGGTTGTTTTGAGTTTTCCATATTTCCTCGGTTCTCGCTCTCAATCTTTTTTGTTCATCCCTGTCCCGTAGAAAACTCTCCCCCGCCTCTGCCGCGCGGTCAGAACGCTGTTCCGTCCCCCATTCGGAATGTTGGAGTTTCTTGGAACAGCATCTCCGCGAACAACAATAGACACAGTATCGACGATGCTCACACGAATCAACGAAGTGGTGTGAACACTTATCTCGATAGTAATGGAACGATAACGTCCATCTACAAAGACAGCATCAACAACAACAACAAATTTACTTCGAACCTCGGTAGTCACGGCAAAAACTACAGCTACAACACTAAGACACGCGCGAGCTTTAACAACAAGGTCAACAACAACAATAAGAACAACGAAAACAACAACGGTAGCATCCGCCTCGTCAACAACAGCAGCAACCAGAATTTCGACAGCAACAATCAAATCAACTCGGAAAACCGAGTCCACGACACAATGATCAACAATAATCGACACGGTTCCCGGAATCACCACACCAATGGTCAAACGTCGAGCAACGCGACGAAATTCGATTTCTTCTTCAATGGGAAACGTGACCTGACAGCCAGTCTAGGCAGCACCATCACGTCGGGTTACCAGAACTTAACGACCGGCCGCAGAAATCGCCGCAAGGAAGTCTCCGGCAGGAGAGCGCTACAGAGGAGGAACAACTCCTCCGCGAGCCAAAAACTCATTGTGAATAACAGAGTTGTTAACCGAGGTTTGTTTTGTTTACCCTTTTTTCGTTCATCCGCATGAATTTCTGCCGATCCCTCGCCCCCAACATTCATTGCCTCCCTTGCCGTTCTTCTCTTCCTCGCTGAGGAGCCTGCCTGATCGCGAATCGGATATCGGGGCGATAGCTCCCGGACTCGTGAATCAATGATCCTGAACGCATCTAGGACCCTCCTCAAAATTGACGTATGCTCTTTCTGTTTCCTGTAGCGTCGGGCCTCGCTCCTCCCAGCTCCAGCCAGGCTTCCTCATCGCCCACGCGGACTCAGAGTGCGCAGGGCTCTCCGACATCGTCGCATAAAATTCCTCGTCCGAGAGCCCGTTCGGCCGACGAATCATCGAAGAAGGCTGTCAACCAGAAAGCCGCCCGGGAATCGAACGAAGACTGGGAGATACTGCCGGAAGAGATACTTACCGGGCCCAGGATTGGTTCGGGCTCATTTGGGACAGTTTACCGTGGCCATTGGCACGGCCATGTGGCTCTCAAGAAGCTCAACGTCACCGACCCCACACCCGCCCAGCTACAAGCGTTCAAGAACGAGGTTTCTGTCCTTCGGAAAACGAGACACATGTGCATCATTCTCTTCATGGGCTGTGTGTCCAACCCACAGCTAACGATTGTCACCCAGTGGTGTGAGGGATCCTCGCTGTACAAACATCTACATATCGTGGAAACTCGATTCGAACTGCAGCACATAATCGACATCGCTCGACAGACCTCACAGGGCATGGATTATTTACACGCGAAGAACATCATTCATCGAGATCTCAAAAGTAACAGTGAGTATTCCCATTCGTCCTCCGTCTTAGTCGAAAATGCATCGTCTGAGCGCGCCGAAACATGTCGTAGCTATTGGAGGTACGACGATTCGTTTTCGCGACGCTTGCCCGACGGATCCCCCAATGTCATCATTCGAGAATTTTCCCTCGTTGCAGATATTTTCCTTCACGATGATCTGACGGTAAAAATCGGCGATTTCGGATTGGCGACTGTGAAAGCTCGATGGAGCGGTTCCACGCCATTTTCGCAACCTACAGGCTCGATCTTGTGGATGGCCCCGGAGGTGATTCATATGAAAGACCCGAACCCCTATTCATATCAGAGCGATGTGTACGCTTTCGGCATCGTGCTCTACGAGCTGGAAACACAATCGTTGCCGTACAGCAACGTCAACAACAAAGACCAGATACTTTTCATGGTCGGGAAAGGTTTCCTCAAGCCCGACATGAGCAAAGTTCGAAGAGATGCACCGAAAGCTCTGATACGACTCACGGAAGATTGCATCAAATACAAACGAGAAGACCGACCTCTGTTCAGACAGGTAAGGGGTCGTCCTTCGGATTGGAGCTATCGGATATGACGAGAAGCGATACCAGCCGCGACGGATGATGCGGAGGGGGCACTGCCATAGCGCCTGTCGGGTTTTAATTTGTATGTTGAACTCCTTGCAGATCCTTGCTTCACTCGAGTCCCTGAAGAGGTCGCTCCCGAAAATTCATCGGTCGACATCAGAGCCAACTCTCAACCGAACTTATCTGAATAGCGAAGAAATGCAATTCACTTGTGCGTCGCCGAAGACGCCGTCGCAGTTCGGCAATCCTGCCTATCCGTTCTTCTCGAACACGGGCAACTTCTGAGGCGAAGGAGGAATCGATCATTTTCTCGTCGATCCGCTAAGGCCCGGGCTCCCTGACGATTGTTACGCGTGTAGGTTCGGACGTGAACCGCAGAGGATGAATGGATGAAAGGCTGTTCGGGACTGTACTATTGAGCTCGGAATGAGGGAATCATTTTCTGGTCCAATCGCGGAAGAGCTTGTAGAATCATCTTGTAAAGAGAAAGCGAACGACAAGTTCTCGTGTACACAGAGTGCATTCGGTGAAGAGACCTATACGTATAGTGAATTGTAAAGATATCCCAGACAGAAGAGGGGATTCCCTCGCGAACGGACCACTCTATCCCAATGTTCGGTCATCGAGACTGATCGATGATGGGCCGCCCTCCCGCGGGATTCTGTAAAATATAGTGTTGACCCAGGAGAGAGGGCGGGCCTGGGCGGCTTCACGGCGCCTGACAATCCATTCGATATCCGTCAATCCGTCTTCGAAACTTGCGCTTGGCGTAATGTCGCTGTTTCTGAAATCACTTGAAACTTCCTGAAAATCCCGTCCTTCTGCCCGGAAGCATCGTAAATGGCGTTCCTTGTCAGTCGCGTTGGGAGCCTCTTGTGAGTCTCGCCTAATCCCCTTTATTAACGGCTTTACCGACGCGTGGAACTGCAAGCAAAGCCGCCCAGGGCGAGCGAAATCAATTGCCGTATGGTAACGGAATCCTTCTTGATGAAAGATGAACTTGGTGAACGAGAGATGTACATGGTTGATGCTTGACGGAGATGGTGAGGAATTCTGGTGCTCTCTAGAGACGTTGATATTGTTCTCGAACCGCAGCTACCTACTTGATTTAAAAAAAAGCCTCGGTGCGACATCAATTATTGTTTCGTTGTCTGCATGGCCGTCCGGTGCTCGCCCGATGCATTGGTCGATCGGCAGAGATTCCTGACTTGATCGGAGCATCTCGTGGTCGATAGGGAATGGAGCGACCAGCGAACCGATTCAGTGCGGAGCGGTGGGACAAGAGCAATCCTCGACTGCAATGCTCCTACCAAAAACTGACATCAGACCTCGAGGGAATTCCTTATGGCGGAGAGGCAGAGATGATTCTCATCTCTATACTCCAGCAATCTGTGATCTGATAAGTTAGAAAACGATGAGACCATCGCTGTAAATAAAGAAATGGATTTATTGGAGAAGATAAGACCGCTACGAAAAGCTTCTTTTTTCCTTCCTACCGAGGCGTCCACGGGTGCCTGCCGCAGCAGGATTCGATTACTCGTTTGTCTTTAGGGAACAAGGGCTTCAGTGAGCTCCGGGAGAGATGCTTTCCAGGACTCAATCCGTTTATTACCGAGGTCGGCGCTGACGCATAGAGGAGGTTCAGATCCGAGGACTTCCCCCACCTCTAGTGCGCAAGCCGCGCACTTTTCGGCTTGAATCGCCTGGATTGTGGGTGCTCACTTAGCGTTGTTGGCTCAGTGGACCTTCTCGGATATGTCCCGACCCCTTGTGAACCCCAGCGAATTCTCCCCTTGGAGATGGATCGCATTCTCTTATAAGGATGGACAAGTTGAGTAAAAGTGGTTTCGAAGACAAAATCGAGTCAATCGCAAGGAAAATTATGTGGTCGGTGCCCGCAGAGGAGAAGCGTTCGATTGGAGGCCCCTCTGGCTTTTGAGCCTGCGACTCTCAGGGAAAGTCTTGATGTCCACCGGATCACCCTATAGCACCGCTCTCATAACTCCGCTCGGAGGCAGCCAAAAAAATCGCCCAATGAGATCACAGGCCGTATTTACCCCTTTTCTGCAGCCCCCTCCGAAGCACTCCATGCTGCATCTGACTCCAGAGAAGATTCCACGGACCGGCATTAAATGTTTTATTTCACGGACCCAATAAGACTCTTGTCAGACGGTCGACGAAAATCTTACCGCGATGAAAGCTGGACTCTCGCAGTCGAACATTCCGGGACCTACGTCAGCCTGGCTCCTCGGCCTCCACTCTGCCCTCACGTCGTAGTCCCATAGAAATTCATATAAGCTCGTAGATTGATCAATCCTGACTTACCTTCGTTCGGAGATGGGGTTGACCATCGGCGGCCACGTTCCCCGTAAGTCGTCCAGGACACTACTATTTGTTCCAAGTTCAAAATGAATAGTCATCACAGTCAGGATACGCGTGAGCGAGTCAAGGCGTCACTTTATCTCGCGTAGCTCGATTCATTCACACAAAGACATTATGATGAAGATGAAGGAGTCTCTGGGAGTTCACGGCTTTGTTGCCAATCCTCTGTCGCTCAAGTCGACCGAAAATGCTCATCTTTGGGAAGAGATTTCACAATAAGTCCGTAGCCCTTGCCGATTCGTTGAGGATACATATACACACGACCGTTTGAGAGCGTCGCCTCCCAGAGTAACAAGTTTCCTAGGTATCTATTGGAGCGGATCCGAATACTGCGCTCCTCTAAGGTTAGTTCCATTGACTTCATTCAGAGAGCTTATGTGCATTATCACGACACTGTGCCACTCAGATGCTCCTGAATCATATCGTACATTCGTAGCAGTTATTCTTTTGAATCAAGAGTAATTGTTGCGCGTTGGAGAATAAGCGTGGGTGGGGGCGATGACTTTTTTTCAGGTTCAGTATCTCCGATTGACAGCATTTGACCCGGATCGACTGGAACTGCTGAAGATCCATTGGAGGGTCTAGGTAGTTTCAGATGAAGGAGATCGCACCGATGCTAGGAAGAGACTCGAGCGGAGAAAGTTCTGATGCTGTTCGGTCCTTGCCAGCCCCGTTGTTGTGTCTCACAGTGTTTTCCGTGCCTCGAATTACGTGGTCCATACATGCTCGACGTCATGATCCAGCGACAAACCCACGAGCATAATGCGCTTCTCGGCTCCAGCTCCATGTCGGTCCTCTGAAATCTGCACCTCCTCGCGTCATCGCGACCGCATAGGTCAGCAGATCGGGAGCCTCTAGCAGAGGGGAGAGATCTCAATTGGATCTGATCTTTCCGGCTTTTCGTCGGAAGTAATGGATTGAGGCTGCTCGCGATCCGTTTGTACGATTCAGAAACGAGGATAGTCTGACGAGGTTCCCCAATCGTCGCTGCTCCCATGCGCTGTTCGCGCCGCAGAGTACCTCCGCCTTCTGGGCAGCTCGTGGTGATTCAAGCATCGGGATCCGTAAGTCTGGTGATTACCGCCCGTGATATTCCCACGATCATAGCTAGCCCAACGACTGGTCGGCAGTTTGCTCCATCCATACGAGCTGGGGAATTCAAGTTTCTCTTCCATAGATTGCCGTGAAACTTTCCGGTGAACCTCTGACCGTCGATAATTTCCGCTGGAAAACACAAAACTTCTGCTTTTCGAGGATCCCACCTTCCTCCTGAACCCCACTGATTTATTGTGTACAAAGTCGTTTATTATTAAGTTGTTCATTGATGGTCTATTCACTGATTGATTGTGCTCGAGCAGCTTGGCGAGCTCTGTGGGAGCCTGTTCGACCGAAGAAACATCTCGAACCTGCTTAACATCTTCTCCGTAGAATTCCAGTGATACCCAAGAACTACTCCGGGCGGTCAATCTTACAGATTCTTGGACGATCGGCTCTTCGATTGTATAGCTGCACCTTCCGGGAAAACGATGGGAATTACACGGGAAATGCTCCCATCGGGCAACGGTTGATGAGATCTCGGTGAGGACGTTCCTTCAGCTCACCGGGTATGGTCTTGACTCCTGACGATTCGCTTATCTTGCCGGTGCTCCGTCGATTAACGAAAACAAGCCGTATACTCTCATTGCAGAGTCCGTCGGGATAAACCGGATGGAGCTCCGCGCGACTCGATCTCTGACGTCGACCGCATTCATGTGTTCAAATTCTCCGTGCTTATCACGAACATCCCACAAGGATGAATTATTTAGCTCCGAAAGAGCATGTCTTCTGTCCCAATCTCATTTTTCCGAAAGCTCCGTGCGACTTTCATCAGTCTGCGCTCGCCTGGGTCTCGTTCCACCTCCGCGATCTCGTCAACCATGTGTCTGGCGATTTGGTCGTCGTTTATCTCCGCGTGAGTTCCTTTCGGGCTCATCAGTATTTCTCTGTTTGGAGCCCGGGCGAACGATCCACGGAATCTCCGTATGGGGATGTTTTATCCGGGTTCTCCAATGATACTCCGACTCACTCAAGTCGTTCATTCGGCCCTTTCGAGAGTCGGTTGACGATATCACTATTCTTGTCTTGCAAGTCCCGATTTTCGCGCGGAGGAGGCCGGGGGACCTGTGTTGGCCGATTTTTTCTGGAACGCTCCTGCAAAGTTCTTCTGCAAGACCCCGTATTTACAAGCGATTGTACACGGAGTTCTTCCGCAAGACCCCGTATTTATGAACTGTTGTTCACGGAGTTCTTCTGATGTGTAGTATCCTCGTCTTGGCTGATGGGGAACCGGAAAGCGGGCATGTTGTCGCTTTTCTTCGGGGTTCTGGGGTGTGTTCTGTGCCGAGACTCTGATCGGCACCCGGCTTCATTGGGTTTTTTCGGCTAAAACAAGCGGACTTGTCGGTGATGTTTGAAATTCGCAGAGTTCTCTTCTGACCGACTCTCGCGAATTCTCGCGGAGGCCAGAATACGCGTTTTCAGTTGTGTTGAGGCTTTCCTGATTCCCTTTCTTCAGTGTCTGGAGCTCCGATCGAGCCTGAGCGAGTTTGAACTTGTGGCTCCTCCTCGCCCGAGAACCGCTAACGGGCCGCTCCGGGTCTAATCTGGCCGTCAGCATTCTATTATTTTTTTGGCTTCGCTTATATCGACCTAAGACATTCCTTCCCGCTCTCATTTCAACAAACTCACTCCAAACATTCCCTGTTGAAGACAATCACGTCCTCCGTTCAGGACATTCGTAAGACTCGGGCCATTGACTTCGATTTCTATCAATGTCCGACCTTCTAAATATCACGATGTCAAAAGAACTTCGGAACAATCGCATTCTGTGTCCGCACTCATACGCTTGTACTAGAATCCGTCGGGGATGAGGCTCATCGAGCGATTGAGTTTGCCGGTAGGCAAGCGAGCAATGTCAGAAACCATAACGGTACAGGCTGCGCCCGAGGAATTAGCTGACATGAGGATCACTGTTGTCTGTCATGCGGGCTCTCGCCCTGGCTTGTGGTTTGAGGCCTTTTGACCTCGGCATCTAGAACGACGGGATCTTGGCAAACCCTCAGGTTCTACTCCGACAGGCCTGGATTGAAGAAAAGTTTTTTCCTCCATCCGATCTTAGTCACTTCCGGACACTGTCTCTGACCATCTGTGCGAACTTTCTCTAAAACCCTTTCCGAAACACGTTCCATCAGCGTGTCGAGATCCTCGGCGTGAGCATGACGTGCCATGACGTCAAAAACTGCTTTCAAGAACCAGCTCCCCGATCTGAGATCTCTCAAGGATTCATAACCTCCGACAACTGCGTACGCGATATAAATATCGGACCAGCAAGAAATCCGCCGCGACCGGAGTGGGAAAATATTGCCAAGACCTGAATCGCCCCGATCAAGGTACGCACCCGCGTCGCTCTGAACTTGGTCTCCGTCGGCGGAGCACGTCGATCGATCCCGCGCAGACGTGCCGTTGTCCGGCAGGTCTCCTCGACAGGCCTGGATGAAGAATAATTTAGGGATCTCTCGAAGGCCAGGACAATTGAAGTTGTTGAACATCTCGAAGATGTCCTGTAGATTGACCGCATTGTAGTCACTGCCATAAATGTGATCGAGCCCGCCGTGCGACATGAGAATGAGAACGAAGGCTTGATGGCCCTCGTGCGCGGCCCCGTCAGCGTATTCCGCGAGCCGGGACAGCATCTCGCCAGATGGAAGATCCCTGTGAATCTCGATTGTGAAATTGAACGCCTCGAAAAGAATACGCATCCGTTCTACGTCAAACTCCGAGCCGAGCCTGTCCTTCTCCCTGAAGCCCGGGAAGGTGCGATTGTTGAATATCACACAGAGGCCGCGGGGACTTTTCGTCAAGTCATAGATCCTGGGACCGGATTTGATAGCCCGCGCTTTCTTCACTATGATCTTGTCGGGCAAGTCCGCCGTCGCCGGCGAGCTCGGCCGCCCCGGGAAGGTGATGGCTCCGACAGTTTCCCTTCGGCTTTCTCTGCAGCCGGTCGGACTTCTCCACGGTAATATGGAGGAGTTCTCTGGCGAGAACGGGGATCCGATGCTTCGGAGAGGGAGTGGATCAGGAGTAGGATCTAAGGTGCACGAAAGGGACTGTGCTGTTTCGTTGGCTCTCGCAGACGGGACATCATCCTGGGAATCTAGGACGAAGACATTTGGGAGGAGCTCCACCGCGTCGTACTCTCCGTTCTCTATGAGGGTCCGTTTGAAGCGACGATATGAATCTTCATCTTTGGTCACGATCTCTTCGATTAGTTGCCGAATGGTATACTTTCCACAGATAGCCCCGGCGCCATCTATGACATTGCTCCGAAGTAAGCCTCTCTGCTCCAGAGACTTGGCGAGATCTTCAACACTCAGTAAATTTTGACTCAACTTGTCAAGGAGATCGGGGTCGGTCTCCAGCACTTCCCACGACGACGACATCTTCGGGTCATTGCAGGAGAACATCAGGCACAGACAAACACCACGGGATCCGGGACCGCACCCCGAATCCGTTGGCAGGCGCGATCACCTGTTGCGGAGCTCACGGATTCGAATGATGAATGCCGGAGGAAGTAAACAGCACACAAAACTTGACCGATGTGAGAAGAGCTTCTGCAGATGTTGAGGCTACCGACGTCGCGCGAATCGTTGTCAAACCTAACTCGAAGTCTATCGGAGGAACACCGACTGAGACGGACAGCACTCAATCAGAGCTCGCCCTTCCAACCTCGGCTCGTCTCCTCCGCTGAGCCAGACAGAACGGCGACGCGGCCGACGATTTGACGGGGCGCATGACGTGAGCACTGGACATGTACTCGGACGGAGGAAGGAGCTCACAACATTCATGAATTCGTCTGCTCTCGATTGTGATTCGATCAATCATTCGATCGCTCTCCGTCAATCGGACGCCTCCGTATCACAACCCGTCCATTCTCTGTTGATTGTGGCACTAATTAATGGACGCATCCCCGAATGTACTCGGAGAAAACATGAGGCCGTCCGAAGAGTGCCACGCGCGGTCCCGGAGGCAGTTCACCCCAGTCGCGCTGAGCGGTACACCACATATTCGCATCTTCGTCTGCTCCTCGATTATGTGGTACATTAATCGCCGAATTTCAGCTTTGATGGTTTCATTAGCTGATAGCTTTTTCAGGACTCGGATCTCACTCCGGAGTCTGGGGAGCCAAACGATTTTATCGATCGGATGATGAGATTTTACCGCTCGGGAGAGCCGACGTATTCACGTATACCAGACGTCCAAATCAAATTCCGACTCCGACGGCCAACCTCATCTTTCGAGAGAGGGCGTGCGCTTCTCCACACGAGACCCGAGTACTTAATTCTCATTCGGGCGCACACATGGAAATTCGCGAGTTTCTTCCCGATGGGGGCAGTCTTTCATTCGGGAGAGAATCGCCTTCTGAACCACTGCTCGTTGCGTTGCGTGTTTCTCTACTCGCGACGAGATGGAACCAATTCATGTGGCAGAGCTCAGTCCAATGCTTTTCGAAGAATCATCAATTATCGCGCAACCGTATGAGTTTGTCTCAAGCCGGTTCCGAGTGTTCCATGGAAGACCTCCCAGGCTGAAAGTATTCGGACCGGGACTGCGATCGCAAGCGATGGAAGTCGAGGTGGACGAGGGAGCCAGAGGTTCCTGATCGTGAAACAAGCCTAGACCGCTGGAAACCTTCTAAACTCGGCGAAGGCCATCGAGACGAGTCACGTGCCAGCGTCCCAATTCTGTTGTCATGAATCCCCAAGAGGGTTCATCGGCCCTTCTCATCGAAAAGAAAAGTCCCCGAGTTCTACCAAGACGGCCGATCTCTATGAGATAGGCAATAGCGAATATACAGGGGTAATAGTTTTTTTCATGGCGCTCAAGCACAGGCTTTGAGGAGGCGCGTCCTCATTTGGGAGCCTTGCACCGCCCTTTTCCCGGGAACCTAAGTTGGCTCCCCAAAAACAATCGTATCTACGCGCCTGGAGACAGGACAATGATTCCCGCATTTCTATGCGGCACTTTCTGATTAGGAGCGTCTCCTTCAGCATGTCTGCCGGGGGGAACAGCGCAGAGCTTCTCAAGAGCTCATGCAACGCCCAATACTGGCTGCCAATGGCCAAAACGAACCGATCGCGGGTCGCGGGACATCGCGGATCCCCACGGACCCCCAGTGGCAACTCCTTGCAAAGAAGGATGCGCCTAGTGTACGGCAGAATCTCCGGTCCCATCTGACCTGAAAGCGAATCCTGTCGAGGAGAGGCATCGGTACTATCCATGGATTTGCGCTTTCATGGCATCGATGCGTGGGGCCCGACGCGACGTGAAGCGAGAGCAGACCAAATCTCCTGCTTAGATCGCGACCTTCTTTATTCGACTTCTGGGGCGGCATAACGACTGATTATCTCAGACGCACCCCGGACAGCAGGCCGCAGAACATTCCCGAGGGTTGCTCAGGATTACGGCGCAGAGACGCCTCATGGTGATGCTGCATTCCTTCGATCAGGATGCTTTGAGAAAGCGGGGAGATTGAGTCGACGGACCGGAGACACCAAACACGATCTCGATACCTCGCGAATATGGGCCCATCAGAAACCGACTGAGCACCCGCCAACTTCGATTGGGGCTAAATTCTTGGGGGTCTTTCTCTAATTGACAGAGGGGCTAGGTTCACACCCCTCGGCATCAGCCCGATTCGGAAGCGTTATTTACACTGGCCGAGATTTCTCAAGCAAAAATTCGGACGGATCTCAGTTCTTATTCCTACATACTGTGAATTCTCATATACATGAGTCTTCGTGGATAGAATTCCAGGGAGCGCAACGTTCAGGGGGGCGGTAAAAGTGTGACGGAGCGGTTTCGCACCGTGGAGCGCTTCATTCTATTCCCAACGATCTCGACCGAACCCGCCAGAGGTCCTCGGACTGTCTGGGAGCCTGTGAGCTTGGAATCATTCTAATTAGTGAATCAGAGCACGATGCTTTCATATGATAATAAATGAGGAGACATGATTGTCCTCCAGAACCAATGAATCCTCTTTCGACAGGAAAACGAATATGGGAGTTTCTTCAAGGACATCAGTATCTTAAAATCGATCCTGTGCTGACGAGAAGTCGCGAGACCGGACGAGTGCAGGAGTGTCGGCTTCGCGAACTCGAGATCAACCCACCCGAAGCCGCGCCTTCACTCCGGAACGACCCAGCCGTGAGCTTGACCGAACAGGTGTCTTCGTTCGCAACTGCTGGGGCGGTCCGAACTCCCTGCGAAGGCTACCATGAGAGCGGGTCCCATGGAATTCCGAAAGAGATATTCTCAAACCCACATTCCAGGGACCGCTGAGAGGGTGGGTAAGAGTCTTCTCACCTGATAACCGGGTTCGAAGTCACCCGACCGAGTCTCACAATCAGTCGCAACCTGACCGTGAGCTCATCTAGTCGTGCGCTCAATAAGCTACCATAAAACTCCTTGGATTCTTCGCCGTGAAAGTGCGTCTACCAACAAGACAAAGTTTTCTCCTGCAATTCTGGACCGAACACCTGCGCTGGGCATCGGGCACACTTCCGATACCGATACTTCCGCAGGAGAATCGACTCCGGGGAACCGGATCTCCGTCTCGTGAGTTCTTGAACATTTTCGGGGGCAATGGGACAAGTTCGACACATCATCCGATTTCTTGTTCTGATTATTCTGTCCGTGAAGATCGCTTCCCCGCAAGCCATACAGGAGCACACCGGAGTTGAGGATGAGAACATGCGCGAATGTGTCTTCGAAACTCCTCTGACAACGAATAATGGTCTCATCGTGCGCACAAAAATGCCCGCTGGTTTCGAACGTTCAGAATCCTGCAGGACCGCTCTCAGGAGCCCCGCCGGGAAGTTGCTCAGATTGAGCGTGGATCTCGCCTCACTCGAAGGCGGAAGAGATTTCTTGCGGATGTCAGCGAATCAGAACACGTGGCAGATCGACAGCAGTTGCTCCCCGTGCCTCGGTGGAGTGATCGAGAGCAGCGAGATCACGATCGACTTTCGCCTCACAAATACTTCCAAATTCCATCTGAGATTCAAAACGGTCGAGAGAACTTGTCCGCCGCTCGAGATCGCACCTCCCCTGGCAATCAAGAGCAAGGATGGCGCGATGGAGACAATCGGTTCGAGCCTTGAGCTCGAATGCCTCAGAAGGTCCAACTATGCTCTGATTGGCGAAAGCCGACTCTCTTGTGAAGTTTCCTCCGACGGTTCAGTCGAGTGGAGTGCGCCCCTTCCGAGGTGTGAAAGAAGATCGAATTGTCCCAGAATCGAGAAAATCGACGAGTTCTCTGGTCGATTATCCTTCCACCACCGCAAGAACGAAAATTACGACTGTAGATGGGTCATCAGGGCACCAGCGGGGAGCTTCGTCGAATTCATTCCGAGATATGATTCGTCGAAACTCGGCTACCGGAAGGACTCCAGGAGTCGCGGATTGGCATTCACCGATGGAAGAAGTCGCATCAAAACTTCTGGGAGAGGATCTCGCTACAGGACTCGAGCCTCGTTTCTCAAGATTATACTCAATGTGTCTGCGGATGACGTTGCGGCAGCCTACTCAACCTTCACGGTCGATTACGAATTTATCCGGGTCGGGGAAAGAGCGGTCGTCCGACCGGAAGAAGTCGAATCGACGACGGAGAGGATCCCCCAGCCCGTAGGAGTCTCTGCGAGCACGGAAGGAGCGGAACTGCCCGGAGAGACCGTTTCGGCAGCAGAGGAAGCGGTTCGACCTGGAGAAGCTCTCCCGACAACAGAAGAACCGGTCCGACCCGGAGAGACCCTTTCGACAACAGGGGCAGCGGTCCTACCCGGAGAAGCTTTTTCGACAACAGAGGAAGTGAGTGGCTCGGGATACGTAGAAGCGACCACTGAACCAGTAAGTCCATCCTCTACGGAGAAGTTCTCCCAAGATAGTCGTGTTTCCGGAGCAGAAGAGGGTTCCGAGAACACGACGGCAGACGGAATGATTTCCGGCCGCGACGATGATTCGATGACATCCGAGACCGCCTCGATCGAGGTGCGAACCGGTTCCCAAGAGTCTAACTCGAGCTCCGCAGTCATTGAAGAATCATCGTCTGAGGATGGATTTTCTACCTCCCGATTTTGGTACGCATTCCTGCGGAGGCTCGCGGACTTCAGCCTCCAGAACGAAACAGACGTCATCTTGCTATTCTCCTTATCAAGCGTCGGCATCCTCACTGTTATGGTCATTATACTCCTCTGCATCGTGTTGAAGCGGAAGCGATCAAAATCAGCGCGCATTAGCGCGGAGACTGTGACGTATAAATCATATGAGACCTCCTGAATAGCTAACTTCATCCACGTCAAATGTCCCGTAGGTATACGCGTTCGAACACATAATATATGCGGAAAGAATCATCCAAAATAAATATATCCATATACCCAAAGCATCACAAGCGGAGGAATCTACCGCATACATCCTTCCTGCAACGAAGTTTTCCGTGAGTTAGCTCCTCAGCTGGCCGCGCGGAATGAGCCTGGAGCGGCGGAGACCATCAATATAGGGAGACCACGGAGCACAAAGACCCCCCCCCGTGGCTCGATACGGGTCCCGAGTCTGCTGCGACCCCGAGTGTCGCTACGAGGTCCGTCCGCCCTTGATGAGAGAGCGATCAGAAAACCTCTTCAGGGATGCAAAGGAAGGCAGCTGACGGGTTGACTCTAATGCTTCTCCTCTGGACACGTCTATCGAGAGTTCGTCTCGTTGCTTATCCCCTACGCAAGCCAGGGGGGGGGGGTAGTTCAATTGAGTAACCGCGATTCTCTCTCCGAGTATCCAAGGTTGCGCAGCTCCGCTCACGGAACCGCGCTGCTGCAATTCCTACCATCAGTTCCCCGGGAGAGCTTGTCTTCCTTGATGGGATATATGATCATCTACCTGAATGGGCAGGCAGTTAGGGCCGTCATGTCGCGGTAGGCGGGAGCTCGCGATAGCGAAGATGCCTTCGACTGAGAATAGTCGGAAGTGACGTCCTGAGTCGAACCTTGAGGAGGAGCTCTTTCCGTTCACAGAATCAGCATCGGTGAATCGAAGACAATCGACGCAGACAGAATCCTATTCTCGGGACCCCAGCAAAATAGACTCCGGATCGATCGAGACTTCTCCATGAAATCCAATCAGGCGGACGATGCAAATACAACATGTGCAGGTATGCCCTTTGGGCAAAGCATAGTGTTGTTTCTTTTGCTGGACGACCTCAATGTCTTGCTGGATGACACTAGAAATTTATTTATGCGGATCCCACCGAGACATGGGCCGGAGGAACGACTTCGCCTGTTGTGGATGCTCGATGACTCTCCGCAGTCGTTGCTCTTGAAGCGATGTTGTTGCTCTCACGCCGGCGCCGCAGGCGGGATGATTGAGACCGCCTTCGGCCCCGGCATTTCTCAACGCTCTGCTAGGAGAACATCTCTTCTACGGCAGGTTCAAATTTGCGTTTCTGCGGAAATCGGACCCGAATCACGCTGGCAGTCTCTTGCATGGACACAGACCTAGTATTTCCGGGGAATTATCGTCCCACAGCGAGGAATTCGGCGAACTATCGAATGCACAGACCTTCACACTTTGGAAAACTCCGATGGCCATGGTGAGAATTTTCTCTCGGAATCGTACTGTATCAAATTTGAGGAGCGTGTCGTTCATATCATCTTCCGGTAGCTGCCTCTCGCAGAAGTAAAGGCAGACTTCCTCCTGTTTCTTCCGAGCATCGCTCAGAACTCTGACCAGGCATCTCAGCTTCGCCTCCACGTACTGTCAGAAAATGCAACATGCCCACCCCGTGTGAACAACAGGGACAGAGATAGACTCAGAAGATTTCATCGGGAGTCCAGAAAAATTTCCACGTGCATGGGATTCAGTCGGGATTCCTCACCTTGATGAACAGCGCTGTGTCTTCCCTTTGACCGGCGGGGATTAGGTCCAAATTTGATATCAGCTCGCGCACTTTTTCTTTCAAATAATTCTTCTGCTCTCGAATCTCTTCGAGATCAATGCTTTCAAAAATTTGAGCGCCTTCGAGGAAATTGTCTGCGAATTCTTCGAAAGCCGTTTTCTCGAGATCGACGAATGGCCAGACGGCGCAGTCTAGCAAATTCAATTGGCCTCCCGTGGACTTCACTTCGATGCATGATTCCATGACTTCCAGATCGAATCCGTAATGGTAAATCTCATGCTTCTGGAATTTGCCACCGCAAGTTTTTGAGTATCTCCTCGGAAGCATCTCTCGGACTCTGAACACTTCCGTATGAGATCGGATAGATTGATTTCGCGGCCTCAATGTTTCCCGAAGAAAGCAAACTTACATTGTTAACATAATTCAGAACCGTCAGACAGTTGATTAACACAACATGTATGTTGGCATCGGTCATCAGCCAATCGCAGACATCGATGTATTCTGTCAAGCGTTGGAGTAGGTTCATTATTGGGAGGTCGAAAATGACATCGAACGACAGCGCCAGCACGCTGGGTCGGAAGCCCGGTATCGACGCAACTCGGTACAGAAAACGTTCTTCTTCCGAAAGGTAATCCAAGGAGCATTCTGAATGTTTGAAAACTTCAACCTGCAGTGATGAGTTGGTTCATGAGGCTAGTAATCTACCGGCGAGCTTCGTGTCTTCGGAGACTGCTGTTCAAAGAAATGCCGACCGAGAATACAGTTTCATCCGAGATCAAATTGAGACCAGCAAGCAATTATTGGATCTCATTGCGCTCCCCATCGAAAAAGTATATCTCCCTCCAGTCGGATTGGAGAAGAGGAAGTTCGGAAGGCCATCTTACCTCATCGTCGGTCGGAAGAATGGCGTCTAATAGCTTAAGTTTCTGTAGCATGCCCTTCCCGTCCTTGGTACTTAGAGCTCCCTGACCCGCGTGCACCTGCGTGAGACAAGTGAGCGTCACTCACCTACTAGCCTCACAAAGCTCTCGCACGCTCTGCGTCTGATCGACGGAATAATCAACGGGAGCCCGAGTCCGCGTGATATCGAGCCCCACCTTCCCGAAGAGTAGCGGAGGCAACTCGGAATTTTCCAGATGCGCCACGAACGAATCCTTATCTAATTCTAGCTTCGCGATGTTCTCCACGATAGTCCGTCGTCGTTCCGGATCTAAGATTTGCAGCAAGCTCTTCGTCTGTGGATAGAAAGATCGATGGAAGGGCGGCAGCTCTGGTTGTACTACTTCGAACTCCTGGAGTTTCGCGTTGGAGGGAGCTTCCGTTCCTCATACATAGACCTCGTTCGGAGAGCAGCTCCCCCTTCCTTAACACCATGGGTGCCTTTCCCGGTAACCTCCCGGAACTTCTGGCTACTCTCCATAAATGAGGGATATCCTGAACGAGATTTCCCGACCTTAGACTTGCTCGTGGGTGGAGGCTTCTTGAAATGCTCAGCCAAGCTGGCCAATCCGTATATTCTCATCACCCTCGCCAAATTGAGAGTCTCGAAAGCGACTTTCCACATCGTTTGACCTATCCAGAGTGAGATTTTTCATCGAGTGTACGGTTGATCATAATCCGCGGGATAGCCGCTTTTCGGTTTCGGGAATAGGAGCACGAGGTGCTTTGGGAAAACCCCACCTGAGTTGGCCTTATACGACGGTAGCGGCGGGAAGAAGACCCTGCGTGTAGCATACTTGGGTTCTGGAAAGTGGCCGAAGTAGTAATAAGGGTCGATTCTCGGCGGCCTTATGATCGGCTCAGGCGGCGGAGTGGGTGGCGGAGTTGGCCATAGTGGCGGCGGGGTGGGTGGCGGCGGCGTCGGGGTTGAAAGCCTCCGCGGCCGTTCGGCTTCGGGGGCTCCGGGAGCTTCAGGGGCTCCGGGGGCTTCAGGAGCTCCGAGGGCTCCTGCAGCTTCAGGGGCTCCGAGGGCTCCTGCAGCTTCAGGGACTCCGAGGGCTCCTGCAG